>NC_090292.1:14620963-14860146 GCF_037392515.1 Haliotis asinina
CCAAATGATTGACCCTCGAGATGTCGGAGGTCATCCAATGAGACCTGTATACCCTCGAACCCAGTACAACACACAATACACCTCAACGCCCCGTGTTAACGCAGGGGACATACCACAGTCAAGCTCAAGTGAGTATTAAATCTGAAATTGCAATTTTTTAAAAAATTCTTTTTCGATGTTTATTTTAACATTTCAATTTGCGAATTTCTTTGAAATCTGATTCAATTTTGATGTTCTTCAATAATTTTAAAATCATTTTGATTTGATTTGTTCAATATTTTGTCGATATGTTTCCATTTTAATCATGTTCCAGTTTACTGACTTTTAAAGCATCTTCACAGGCTAACACATTTCCCACTTAATAATTTGCTTGATTCAATTTTCAAATTTTGCACCCACCTGTAACGGACTGTAACAAATATATGCTTTTTGGATTAAAATATGTTTAATACTCTTGAACAGAAAAAAGAAAAAAATGAAATAATTTGTTGTGGTCCAGTAGTTTCCATTCAGTGTTTCCTGCATGATGTCACCCTGCTTTTGAGTAATAATGTTCTGTTGCCATGACAACCCTGGATCCAATCATCAGTCGTTTCAGAACTGACCTAACGATCTCTCTTATCACTAACAGTGCACAGATTTTCTATTGCTCAGAAGAATGATTTGATTGGATGGCTATTTTTAACATCAGGCTGTTTTCTAATGAATCTGTTGATATGCATGGGTCCAGGATATTGATCAGAATAGAATGGGTGAAAAATACCCTTCCTACAGAAGTATGGGTATTAACTGGTTACTGAAGTTTATGGATAGGTGTAAAGCTAATAATTATTAGTCATAACTGACTGCAAAATATTTTGACAACTTTCTAAAAGTATGAATGACAGTTGATGTTTTGGTAAAATTACAGAAATGGTTGAAGGAATTATTAAGCATTATAGGTAATGTACAGTGCAATAAACCAAGATGGAAATGCATACTGTTATTTGTATTTCTCTTGTATTAATGAAAACATTACTATCAGTATCAGAATAGCCACAGACAGAGCTCTGGCAACATTGGACATACGTTTTTCAAGATGAAATAATTATTGGTCAACAGAACCAAGAGCCATGTCATGAAATGAGCTCTGATAGAACTAATATTGGTGTTTGAATGAGGTAATCTTGCATGATGGTTTTGAGGACTTTTAAAACGTGTTCCGCTACCTTTATAGGAATATATTGTTTTCAAATCTGCAGTGGTGATTAGAGTTCTGTTCTGTTTCAAAAGATTTGGTTGAAACTTTTTGATTGGGAATATATTGTATAAAAATGATAATAATAATAATATGGATTTGCAAAATAGTAATAATCAGCAGTGGTGATTAAGGGTTTAATGTGTTTAAACACTTTGGTTGGTAAGCGAAACTAAAACAAAATGAATCATGAAAATTTATGCAGTTTCAATGATCACTGTGGCTACTCTGATGAGTAATGACTAAAATATTCAATGTGATGCTTTATAACTTTGTTCACTTTTATTAAGAGGAAGACTAATGCAAGTAATTTTTCTAGCGTGTGCGTGTGTTGTGTTTGTGGCATGATTTGTTTGTTTTCCTCGTCAGCTAAAGCCATGTCATCATTGAGCGAAGACGAGTGTGTGGGCTATCCCCCTGACGTGTTTGAAGACTCCTACGCCAGTAGAATAGGCTATGGCATGTATTTCTACTTTACTTCTTCTCAAAACAACAGAGATGCCGATTACAGTGAGTTCCTGCAGAAATTCTGCTGAAATTGTCTTAATTTTTGCAGAAATTCTGGGGAAATTAGCAGAAATTCTGGGGAAATTGCCAGAAATTTTGCAGAAATTGTTGGCACGCACTATTCAGCACATTTTGCACTTACATGCATCTTACATTTAACCAGGGGATTAATAATCTGCTCAATTTTTGTCTTTAAGTATTGATACACCTAGAGAACACTCACATCTTACACTTTTAGTTCCTTAGATACCTGCATGAAGCATTCACAGTTAAGGTTTGTATTTCTGTCCCGTTTCCCTCATACACCCATTTTATGTGTTTTCCATTTTCCTTCATCTGGATGTATTTTGAAGAATTTATGGATAGGTGTTGCTGACAGATCACCCAATTGGGCATAAGGCAGGGATAGCTATTTTCTCTGTACTTGTCGATAACAGTTCTCGACAAGGTGTGACATTTAAATTTCCTTATCAACATTAATGTTAAGAGATATTTCATCCTCAAATTTTAGTGAAACATATCATTCTTTAATTTCATGATGTGGGGAGCCATAACTTGTATTTCAGGAAAGATTATTAGGTTTGGCTTGCATGGCCTCTATTTCATTGCTACATATTCTCACAAAAACTTTTAACAAAAGGCTGGAATAGCATCAGTTCTTTGTTCTGAGACTGAACAGCGCCAAGTTGGGAATATTATGATTACATATGTTCTATCAATATGCTTGACAGGTAAGTATATGAATTGACACTTAAACTCCATGAGACACATATCAGCGTTACTTCACAGTGTTTATACGTTCCTCCACCACCCATGTGCAGTATTGATGCCATCAGTCAATCAGTCTTAAAGACAGGTGCAGTCAACATTTCAGTCTACTCACTGGTCAGCTCACATTATAGCTCAATGGCTATAGCCAGAGCTCCAGATAAGGTGCATATTTACATATTTTATGCAATAAAAATCACATTTACTCACTTAATTACAAATCTGGGAGTACAAGAAAATGTACAAGAATCACTTATGACCCAATAGGCCTATAATGCTGCAGGAGTCATGTGACTTCTATGGTGTATATTTAAAAATGGCTGCCAACTATTTGGCAATATAAGAAATTACTGAAAGCAATTATATTTATATATAAAGTATATATTGCTTTATATACAGTATAGTATATAGTACAGTATATATTATAAGTGCTCATTACCTTATAAGGATAAGACACTCGTGGTGAATATGTATTTGGGGTGATGGAGAGAATGTGTTAGGACTGTGAGGTATTGTTGACAAACAAAACATGACAGTTCCTGTACCAAGGTTGATTATTGTGCTATAGACTTGTGTGCAAAGCGATTAACTTTGTCCCTATGTCCATTGTCTCCAGTTGTGTATGTCACCAAGTCACATGACCCATGTGTCTGTTGGTTGTCGATGAAATGGGTTAGCTCCCATGTGGTAGCTGAGTGTTCTAGACATATAATCATAGCAAAAATGCTTTGACCCCACTCATTTGCATGTGACCCCATCATACTGACTCCTCCCACCAGTTATAACATCTCTTGTCCCGCCCCTTCCCATCTACAGAATCACCAAACTGCATGAGAACAGTCTCATCGTCCAAAATCTGTCGAGTGGATTTGTCTCTGTTCCTAACAAGCTGAAATTTCATGAAAAGAGATGACAAGTCAGTTCACAACTTAACTTCAACATCGGAAAGATTTTTAAATTGGGAAAAAAGGTCATGTGACAAAGGGAGGTAACTGTGATCATGCTTAATTCCAGGCCCTATCTCATCAGAATCACCAACCCCATATGATCAGCAAGCAAATACATTCGCTGAGTCAACAAGTGGGGTGGTTTCCTCAGAGGCCTTGAAGGTTTCGCTGGGGCGTACCCCCAACCCGCTGCGGAGCTTTGCCCTCCCTGGCCCCCCCTCCCCAGGAGCTACCCCACCCAGACACATAGGTAGGAGTCATGGAACACTCAGCTGCCACGGTTGCCAGGCAACAAAGCCATGGACCATTTGACATGGTGGAAGTGGGATCTTTTTCTTTTCAATTATTTTGAACATAAGAAACCCAAAATACTTGTCAAGTTAAGTCTTGTGGAAGCAAATATGTGAAAATAATAACTTTTGTTTGTCGCCACAATCCCAAGAAGCATCATTAGAAAAGCTGCGACGTTGTTCAACACAATAATGCAATATGAGCTACACTGAATCCCTAAAGCGGTATTCTGTTCATGGCTATGGCACTCCTCTTTTGGGGTTTATGGAATAAATAGTGCCAACAATTTGCATGTTCCACAAAATCTTCAAGAGACTTTCAGGGTAGAGGGACAGATAATACATGCAAATATTCAGTTCACGGAAAATGAAAATACATTCACAGAATTTTAAATATTTTTCTATGTTAGAAAGACTTTGAAAAGTTTGTTTTATGATTTTTCATCTTTATGGTATTTTTTATGTATATACACATTCTTGAAGTATTTTAATTCTTGATAGTGATAGAGTGAGTGAGTGAGTGTAGTTTTATGCTGCAATCAGCAATACTCCACCTATATGGTGGTGGTCTGTAAGTAATCAAGTCTGGACCAGACAGCATCAACATCATGAACATCGATGAGAGAGATGGTAAAAGTTAGGGGGTCATTCAACATTCTATTTGTTTTCGCCTGATACTACAAAAACTAAACTGCTTTTCAGCAAACTGAAACTGTATTTTTTTTAATCACATGGTTTGGGACTTATTTCATTACATTTCAACAAAGACCTTCCAAAATTTAGCTTTAAGATTGCTGTGTGGGAAGGGGCCCTGCTCCCTTTCATAGATTGAAATACTTTTGAAATGAGAAATTCAGAAATAAGAATAATTGGTCTTATTATGCACTTACAGGAATTGTAACCAAGGTGTGTATTTTTCTTGCAGTTAAGCCACAGCCTAATCTAAGTCCTTACAAGAAGCCCACTCCACCAATCACCGCTGGACCCATCAAATCTCGGTCTCCACTTCCACTCATCACTTCCAAAGCGCCAGATGTGACGCTCAAAGCTGGAAAAACTGGCAAAGAAGACAATGGCATGGAGGTTTGTTTGTTTATGTCACACTCAACTTAATCCCAGCTATATGGCGCTGCCAGTTTTGTTAATAATTGAGTCTGAACCCAACAATCCTGTGATTGACAGCATGAGCAACAAGCATGGGTTGCCGAAGATCAATTCTGCCTGGGATCTTAGTGGGGAACAGACATGGTGGGCTGAATTCTATTGTGAAACTCTACAGGATTCTTGATATGTGTGATGGCGATAGGGTAGCCTAGTGGTTAAGGCATTCGCTCATCAAACGAAAGACCGAGTTTGATTCCCCACATGTATACATTGTGTTAAGCCTATTTCTGGTGTCCCCCGCCATGATATTGCTGGAATATTGCTAAAAGGCATGTAAAGTTAGGTATCGGGCTAACTGTTCCCGCAGCCAAGTGCCTACCCGGACAACTGTTCCCCAACTACTGCCCCTTGGCTATCTGCCCTCACAGCACCCTATCAACTGTGCCCCCTGGACAATTGCCCCGTAGGACAAGTGCCCCATTCATTTATTGACCTATGTGATGAAGATTTTTGTGAAATGTAATGAGACTATAGTTTGATATGTATCTCCGTCTCTTTCAGAAATCTCTGAGTACCGAGGAGCTAACAGCAGAAATGGCCAACTTGGAGGGCCTGATGAAAGATCTGAACGCTATCACACAGCAAGAGTTTGAATGCTAGCAATGACAAGTGTGCTGCTATAGCGTGTTAATATTGTTATGTATGTATTTATATTTCAATACTACTGTGACAGGACACAGCCTCAGTCCGTGGCTTTCAATTGGATGTGTAGCCAGGTTACTATGACGACAGCATTTATGGTACTCGGCATACGTGTACTACTTATCGGACAATTTGTTATACAATGGGGACTCCATAGCAGAGACAAAGACATGTCTCCAATATTTCACAAGTCATTTCTGCTGAAGGGCTCAAGAAAAGATTTCTGCGTGTGGAGTGTATTGAAATGGGACACTGGTACAGTGAGGTTTGGAGATGACTTTTCACAGCAAAGGATTACATTCACAAGCGAAGATTATTGGCCGACTTTCTGATGTAGTTGATTCAGTTATCTCCCTTTGCTACCTTTTCCCTCGTTGTGTCGCTACCTGTTTGGTTGTGAAATTCCGTCAAGCTGTAGTGGAAAATGTCACGTGTGCAGTATTAGCAAAGGGAGATAATTCTGAGAGAAGACAGTGGTGCTATTTGTGTCACAACTACCCAGAACGTCTGTCAGTTGAAGACTTGGAAAAACAGCAACTGCCTTATCAACAAAACACTTTGTATATGTTTTAGAAATGCTGGCCATCTAGCTGAGCAATATTTGATCAACTGCTGAATTTCTTTCAAGAATGCCACCATATTTCCTTCGAACATCTGAGTTTTTCGATAATGGGATGTATATATCCTGGGGATATCAAGAAATATTTTGTGACAGTTTGAACAAGAAACATATATTGACATGGCTTATGAGGGACCAAAGACATATTATTGTTATTGATATTATTATTTTATTTTGTATCTGCGAAATGAATCAATCAATGTCTTGAAAGTGTGAATGACGGAAGTACTTCAGTGTGGTGTAAAATCCTCTGCAGAAAGATGCCAAAATTGTTTGGGATGTTTAAGTGAGCACTGAGGCTGGGTTTTTTTTCTTTCTATTTTTTTTTTCCATATAAAACAAAATTTACAAATTTAACTCAGACGTTTTAAGGAAATATGGTGGTCTACAGTTTGAACAAAGGCATCCCAAACATAGGCCAGAGTGCAACAGCGAAACTGTTCCTGGGGTGGAAGATGAATATTCATGATGTTTATCATGCCTGCTGGTCATACCATTTTGTTTTTGGAGTTGCAACATGTTGTATGGTTCACAGTTGAACCACTGACTTCTTGGAAGCTGAACGACAAGTGATCTTGCTCTTCAATATCAAGTCCTAGCAAAAGCAGATGAGTGAAAGTGCAAATTCTCAAAAATCTCAAAATTTCATTTTGACTTTGCAGTATGACCCAACAGGGATGTATGGCCAACCTGAATATATAATGACCCTCTTGACAGGCTGCTGCGGTGTTAAGACGAATCAGCCTTCACCTTTGTATCAATATCACATATAGATTTAGAGGGCCAAAACCAAATATACATATGTCAGCTTGTGTTTACCTATAGTTGACTAACGATCTTCCACCACAGCCCTTGTGTTTTGTACCGACGCCAAAGTAACTACGGCACTCCCATTTTGTATGAAATTGCTTTCATGGATCATGACCCTTGTACATACGTTCTCATTGTGTATTGACTACTTGAAAAATATCTGACCAAAAACCTGCCTGTAGCTGATTAGCCGCTCTACAGATATCATTGTTGTCTTCATTTTGAAGTCCATTTTGTTGTCGTTTATACAAGTGTTTTGTAAATGAGCATTTTAAGATGCCAAGTGTCGGTTTTCATATACTTTGTAGTAATGGTCAAAAATAATACACGATTTTAGTTGCATTGGATCTTTTGTATTTTGCAAGGTCAACAAGTAATTCTTTCAATTTATTTTTTTTCACAATTTTTATGGATTCATTTGTCATCATATTTTACCCCTCTATTACTCTGTTATTTATGCCATATGAACAAAGTGAAGAATACCTCAAACATATATGTTTTTCTCTAGTGTTTATTTAGCATGGCATGTCTATAAAAGTTTTATTTTGAACATAATGTACAGACAATGATGTTGAAGAATTTTAGAAAAATGTGAATTCTGTATACATAGGAAGAGGCATAAAATGGTTGATGGCTCTTTGAAAATGTTTTAAAATAACCATTCAGTGTTCTTATGTTCAGTTATTCTGTTGTGGTGACCAGCATTGGTCAGCAAATTTGCTTATGAAGAGTATGTAATAATGATTTTGAACTGCTTAAGACAAAAGAGGCACATATATATTTGACATCAGCCGGACTCTCACCTTCAGATATTCATTAAGTTTCAACCCTAAAGAATCTAATCATCAAAATATTTTATTTGAAGTTATTGATTCTTTTCATAAATTACATCAAAATATGAAGAGAGATTGTAATGAACGGTAGTATCTTTCTCTTCTAGTTGGAAGAATAATTTCTTCTCAAGACTACAGGGATTAGCTCCTGCAACAGCTTAGTATTCTAAACTTGTCCCATAACTGAAAATTGTGTCCATAGCAACAAAATACATACTGTAGTGAGCATGAAAAATATCCTGTTGTAATAAAGTACAACTAATTACAGTGCCCACCGTTGTTTCCATAGCAACACGTTATGTATTTTAAAGGTGAACGTGGAAATATGCTGTGCTGTTGTTATAAAGAACAGCTGATTATATTAATGCGTGATTAATGGATTTATTCCACTGATCGAAGGCATGTTAAGTAGATGCATGCTAGAAGCAATAACATTCTTGCCTTATTTCGAAATGGAAACAAAATTCAACATGGCGATTATTACAATGGTGTATTTTCCGTTTAATTTTCGGCTTAAGTAATCAAAGAATGAAAGAATGGCTAAGTTACAAAATAAAAGCAAATTTTATAGCTTAATTTTCTTAACTTTTAAGAAAGATATTTTAGAAGGAATCATATTTTAAGGTTTTTGTTTGTGAAGTGATATTGTACTTAAAGTTGTTTTTTTAGAATTTATTGTCTCAGGAGATTTTACCACAACCAAAATAAATAGTGATTGAGTTAAAGTTTAAAGTCACATTGACAGTATTTTAACCATATCGTGACTATCCAAAACATGAAACAGATGTAAGGTTGTCACGCCCTTACGTATTGAGTGTGTTGAGAAACGTGTTTTTTTATGGCCTTACAATATGTGTGAGATGTTTCTATAAGTCACAAACAAGCATTAGCGAGCCGATGTCCAAAGCAATCTTTATTTTCAGAGTGACCTTGACGCCTCAGCTGCCTCTGCATGTGCATGGAGCAACCAATAACTTATTATGATACAATTTGTACATGTTTATCAACTTGTATTTTTTATACAAGTTACAAACAATTGCTTATGAGTTGACTTTGTGTACTATGTACTTTTGCTAACTTTTTGTGTGGGCACCATTTCATTGTCTTCATGGTGGATGAGCCTCAGCTCTAAATGCTCGGACTTTTTCAAACATTGTCGTTGGACAACATGACCTTAGTGCTAAGACTGATGATATGAGTCCATGTTGAGACAGGGAGGTACAGTCAACTTAGCTAAGATCAATTTGTACAATGGCACCCAGGTTGCTGTTGTACAAAATAACCTTAGACTACCTTAAGTCTGTGTTAAGACATGTGAGTCAACTTAGCGTTAAGATCACTTTGTACAATGACTCCCAGGTAGCTGTTGTGTTCAAAATAACCTTAGCGCTAATACTACCTTAAGTCTGTGTTAAGACATGTGAGTCAACTTAGCGCTAAGATCACTTTGTACAATGGCACCCAGATCATCAATGTACTTTGAAAGGAAACTTATAAAGCATTTCTGAAAAAGAGAAAGTGTCAGGGAAAAACCTATTTTGATACTTGTGGTCAGGGTATTTTGTTGAAGTCTTTTCTCAAACAGATTTCTTTTCAAATTTTACAGAATCTTTGTAATGGTGAATGTACGACTCTCATCATGCTTCATACTGTTTTTCCTCTGATAATTATAATTCAGAATGAATGTCTGTATGACATTTGATCATGTTTTAGATATGTAATTGTTTCGTTTCAACAATTTATGTTTCCTGGTAAGAATTACGGTATTTGGTTTAACAGCCTTAATTCCTTATAAGGATTTCAAAACATGATGCAAGTCAGAATGAGGTTTAGGTAATGTGTGGATCAGAAGAGAATTTACTGCTTATCATTTAATTAATATATCAGCTAGGGATTAATCCCATTAGGGGTGTAATAAATTAATATATCAACTAGGGATTAATTCCATTAGGGGTGTAATAAATTAATATATCAGCTAGGGATTAATCCCATTAGGGGTGTAATAAATTAATATATCAACTAGGGATTAATCCCATTAAGGGTGTAATAAATTAATATATCAGCTAGGGATTAATCCCATTAAGGGTGTAATAAATTAATATAAAAGCTAATAAAATAGTCATACATTTTAACTTCTTAAACATTAAAAATATAATAATAATAGAGTAAGATATTTAATGACAACTTTTTTCAAACCTTATTTCATGTTATTGTGGTTAGTGGCTTTCAGAGATTGTGTTTAAACCTTGCACATAGTTAGGTCCCTAAATCATTGTAGAGATCTTTCTTATTAGAAAAAAAAATATTGCATTTGTGTAAATTAGCTCTGGTTAGTACAAAAATCCAAACTTTTGAGGTCAATAAAAGATAGCAGAGAGTTTGTTTATTACTCAAGGGCTTAAATGTATCCACCCCCTACATGTATGGCAAGGTCCTGTTTATCTGAGAGAAAATAAGAATAGGTCTCTAAATGTTTGGGGAGATCCTGTTTATCAGAGACAGAAAAAAACTTTTATCAGCGCTGAATGTCATTAGAGATTCTGTTTGTTTCACAAAGTATTTTGACAGGTCCATGAACGTTTTGTGGAGATCTTGCTCATAGTATAAATATCTTTTGTAAAGTCCATAAATGTTTGTATAGGATCATGTTTGGGGCTCAGCATCAATGCATCATCTACATCATCATCACTCTCTCCGACCTGGTCTCCATCGCAGTTGCCATGGCAACTGCAGACACCGGAATCTGGGTGTGGTACTGAACAGCTTTTGTATGCTCCGTGACCTGGACGTGGACAGATCAGACTCATCAGAGAGAATAAACAAAAAACATATCAGAACATGTGGTTGTGTCTTCTTTTGTTAGTTTGTTTGTTTGTTTAATGCCACACTCAGCAATATTCTAGCTATATGGCAGTAATCTGTGAGTGAGTTTAGTTTAGTTTTACTCCACACTCAGCAATATAGCTATATGACAGTAATCTGTGGGTGAGTTTTATTTTATGCCACACTCAGCAATATAGCTATATGGCAGTAATCTGTGAGTGAGTGAGTTTTGTTTTATGCCACACTCAGCAATATAGCTATATGGCAGTGATCTGTGAGTGAGTTTTATTTTATGCCACACTCAGCAATATAGCTATATGGCAGTGATCTGTGAGTTTTGTTTTATGCCACACTCCGCAATATAGCTATATGGCAGTGATCTGTGAGTGAGTTTTGTTTTATGCCACACTCAGCAATATAGCTATATGGCAGTGATCTGTGAGTGAGTGAGTTTTGTTTTATGCCACACTCCGCAATATAGCTATATGGCAGTGATCTGTGAGTTAGTTTTGTTTAATGCCACACTCAGCAATATAGCTATATGGCAGTGATCTGTGAGTGAGTTTTGTTTTATGCCACACTCAGCAATATAGCTATATGGCAGTGATCTGTGAGTGAGTGAGTTTTGTTTTATGCCACACTCCGCAATATAGCTATATGGCAGTGATCTGTGAGTTAGTTTTGTTTAATGCCACACTCAGCAATATAGCTATATGGCAGTGATCTGTGAGTGAGTTTTGTTTTATGCCACACTCAGCAATATAGCTATATGGCAGTAATCTGTGAGTGAGTGAGTTTTGTTTTATGCCACACTCAGCAATATAGCTATATGGCAGTGATCTGTGAGTTAGTTTTGTTTTATGCCACACTCAGCAATATAGCTATATGGCAGTGATCTGTGAGTGAGTGAGTTTTGTTATATGCCACACTCGTATAGCTATATGACAGTGGTCAGTAAATATTCAAGTCTGACCAGATTTTCCAGTGATCGATAGCATGAGCATGGATTTGTGCAATGGGGAATCAATGATCTGTCAGTAAGAAAGCGAGTCTGGACATGACAATCAAGTGACTGACATCATGAACATAAATGAACGTAATATGTTAGATGATGAAATTTATTAACCAGGTCAGTGGGTCTCATGATCCGATCCCATTATTCACCTTTTTTGACAAATATGGCCCCTAGAGAAATGAATCAGACAATCCAGTGATGGGTATGGGTATGGATGGTTGCTGAGGGCATCTGAGCTCAGTGTTGTTTTACACTTGTCAGTCATAATGGGAGGTGGGGTTCACTGGTCAGTGGTGGACACCATCCCCCCCTAGCACTGTACACTGTTAGTCATGATAGGACATAGGGATCACTGGTCAGTGGTGGACACCATCCACCCCTGTACTGTACACTGTTAGTCATGATAGGAGGTAGCGTTCACTGGTCAGTGGTGGACACCATCCACCCCTGTACTGTACACTGTCAGTCATAATGGGAGATGGGGTTCACTGGTCAGTGGTGGACACCATCCACCCCTGTACTGTACACTGTCAGTCATGATAGGAGGTAGGGATCACTGGTCAGTGGTGCACACAATCCACCCCTGTACCTTACACACCATCCACCCCTGTACTGTACACTGTCAGTCATGATAGGAGATAGGGATCACTGGTCAGTGGTGCACACCATCCACCCCTGTACTGTACACTGTCAGTCATGATAGGAGGTAGGGCTCACTGGGCAGTGGTGGACACCATCCACCCCTGTACTGTACACTGTCAGTCATGATAGGAGGTAGGGCTCACTGGTCAGTGGTGGACACCATCCACCCCTGTACTGTACACTGTCAGTCATGATAGGAGGTAGGGATCACTGGTCACTGGTGCACACCATCCACCCCTGCACTGTACACTGTCAGTCATGATAGGAGGTAGTGTTCACTGGGCAGTGGTGGACACCATCCACCCCTGTACTGTACACTGTCAGTCATGATAGGAGGTAGGGCTCACTGGGCAGTGGTGGACACCATCCACCCCTGTACTGTACACTGTCAGTCATGATAGGAGGTAGGGCTCACTGGTCAGTGGTGGACACCATCCACCCCTGTACTGTACACTGTCAGTCATGATAGGAGGTAGGGATCACTGGTCACTGGTGCACACCATCCACCCCTGCACTGTACACTGTCAGTCATGATAGGAGGTAGTGTTCACTGGTCAGTGGTGGACACCATCCACCCCTGTATTGTACACTGTCAGTCATGATTGGAGATAGGGATCACTGGTCAGTGGTGCACACCATCCACCCCTGTACTGTACACTGTCAGTCATGATAGGAGGTAGTGTTCACTGGTCAGTGGTGTACACCATCCACCCCTGTACTGTACACTGTCAGTCATGATAGGAGGTAGGGATCACTGGTCAGTGGTGGACACCATCCACCCCTGTACTGTACACTGTCAGTCATGATTGGAGATAGGGATCACTGGTCAGTGGTGGACACCATCCACCCCTGTACTGTACACTGTCAGTCATGATAGGAGGTAGGGATCACTGGTCAGTGGTGGACACCATCCACCCTAGTACTGTACACTGTTAGTCATGATAGGAGGTAGGGATCACTGGTCAGTGGTGGACACCATCCACCCCTGTACTGTACACTGTCAGTCATGATTGGAGATAGTGCTCACTGGTCAGTGGTGGACACCATCCACCCCTGTACTGTACACTGTCAGTCATGATAGGAGGTAGGGATCACTGGTCAGTGGTGCACACCATCCACCCCTATACTGTACACTGTCAGTCATGGTAGGAGGTAGGGCTCACTGGGCAGTGGTGGACACCATCCACCCCTGTACTGTACACTGTCAGTCATGATAGGAGGTAGTGCTCACTGGTCAGTGGTGGACACCATCCACCCCTGTACTGTACACTGTCAGTCATGATAGGAGGTAGGGATCACTGGTCAGTGGTGGACACCATCCACCCTAGTACTGTACACTGTCAGTCATGGTAGGAGGTAGGGCTCACTGGGCAGTGGTGGACACCATCCACCCCTGTACTGTACACTGTCAGTCATGATAGGAGGTAGGGCTCACTGGTCAGTGGTGGACACCATCCACCCCTGTACTGTACACTGTCAGTCATGATAGGAGGTAGGGCTCACTGGTCAGTGGTGCACACCATCCACCCCTGCACTGTACACTGTCAGTCATGATAGGAGGTAGTGTTCACTGGTCAGTGGTGGACACCATCCACCCCTGTATTGTACACTGTCAGTCATGATTGGAGATAGGGATCACTGGTCAGTGGTGGACACCATCCACCCCTGTACTGTACACTGTCAGTCATGATAGGAGGTAGTGTTCACTGGTCAGTGGTGTACACCATCCACCCCTGTACTGTACACTGTCAGTCATGATTGGAGGTAGGGATCACTGGTCAGTGGTGGACACCATCCACCCTAGTACTGTACACTGTCAGTCATGATAGGAGGTAGTGTTCACTGGTCAGTGGTGGACACCATCCACCCCTGTACTGTACACTGTCAGTCATGATAGGAGGTAGGGCTCACTGGTCAGTGGTGGACACCATCCACCCCTGTACTGTACACTGCCAGTCTTAGTAGGGGGTAGGATTCACTGGTCAGTGTTTGACTCCAGCCATTCTGGTATTGTCCTGTTCCATTTAATGCAGAAGATCTTACAAGGGATCCAAGACTGACAAGGTACATACTCCATTGCAAATGTTCTTTGCAGTGAAACAGGTAAAATGCAGGTAACAGGTAAAATTTACCTGATTTGTTTACTTTTTACCTTGACCTTCCTGTCCTGTTATCGGAGTAAGAATATTGTAAATAACATAAGTAAACCAAACTACAAACAAAAGTACACACCTAGTGATGTGTGATCATTGTAACGTGACATGTTTAGTGCAATGAGTCCACAGTTGTTTCATCAATGTGTTCCTGCTGATGAGGTCAACCTGCATGACATCTACAGGATACATCTGACTTCACTGTACCACTTTGATGCTGAGACCCAACCCTGAAACAAGTTGGATATGGTCAGAGCAGAATGAAACTTGTTGGAAGCTTCTGGTGGGGGTGATCACATTGAAGGAGGGTGGTCTGGGTTGGCTAATTTGAAAAAAGGTGTAGGGAGAGCAAAATGATGCTGGATGGGCGTCCTGATGGTGGTTGGTCTAGAGGAAGGGTGTGGTCAAAACAGAATGATACAGAGTGAGAGTATTCTGAAGGGGGATGGCTAGTTTCGGGGAGGGGTGTGGGGTCAGCAGAATGATACACAGTGGGGCTGTTCTGGTGGGGTGAAGGCCAGCTTGGAGGAGGGGTGTGGTCAAAACAGAATGACACGGAGATGGGGTGTTCTGGAGGGGGATGGCCAGTTTTGGGACGAGGGTGGTCCAAACAGAATGATACACAGTGGGGGTGTTCTGGTGGGGATGGCCAGTTTTGGGAGGAATGTGAGGACGGCAGAATGATACTGGTTGGGGGTGTTCTGGTGGGGATGGCCAGTTTTGGGAGGCGTGTGGGGACAGCAGAATGATACTGGGTTGGGGTGTTCTGGTGGGGGAATGGTCAGTTTGGAAGAGGAGTGTGGGGACAGCAGAATGATACTGGGTGAGGGTGTTCTGGTGGGGGAATGGTCAGTTTGGAAGAGGAGTGTGGGGACAGCAGAATGATACTGGGTGAGGGTGTTCTGGTGGGGGAATGGTCAGTTTGGAAGAGGAGTGTGGGGACAGCAGAATGATACTGGGTGAGGGTGTTCTGGTGGGGGAATGGTTAGTTTTGGGAGGAGTGTGGGGACAGCAGAAGGATAATGGGTGAGGGTGTTCTGGTGGGGGAATGGTCAGTTTGGAAGAGGAGTGTGGGGACAGCAGAATGATACTGGGTGAGGGTGTTCTGGTGGGGGAATGGTCAGTTTGGAAGAGGAGTGTGGGGACAGCAGAATGATACTGGCTGAGGGTGTTCTGGTGGGGGAATGGTTAGTTTGGAGGAAGAGTGAGGGGCAGCAGAATGATACTGGCTGAGGGTGTTCTGGTGGGGGAATGGTTAGTTTTGGGAGGAGTGTGGGGATAGCAGAATGATACTGGCTGAGGGTGTTCTGGTGGGGAAATGGACAGTTTGGAAGAGGAGTGTGGGGACAGCAGAATGATACTGGGTGAGGGTGTTCTGGTGGGGGAATGGTTAGTTTGGAGGAAGAGTGAGGGGCAGCAGAATGATACTGGCTGAGGGTGTTCTGGTGGGGGAATGGTTAGTTTGGAGGAAGAGTGAGGGGCAGCAGAATGATACTGGGTGAGGGTGTTCTGGTGGGGGAATGGTCAGTTTGGAAGAGGAGTGTGGGGACAGCAGAATGATACTGGGTGAGGGTGTTCTGGTGGGGGAATGGTCAGTTTGGAAGAGGAGTGTGGGGACAGCAGAATGATACTGGGTGAGGGTGTTCTGGTGGGGGAATGGTCAGTTTGGAAGAGGAGTGTGGGGACAGCAGAATGATACTGGCTGAGGGTGTTCTGGTGGGGGAATGGTTAGTTTGGAGGAAGAGTGAGGGGCAGCAGAATGATACTGGGTGAGGGTGTTCTGGTGGGGGAATGGTCAGTTTTGGGAGGAGTGTGGGGACAGCAGAAGGATACTGGGTGAGGGTGTTCTGGTGGGGGAATGGTCAGTTTGGAAGAGGAGTGTGGGGACAGCAGAATGATACTGGCTGATTGTGTTCTGGTGGGGGAATGGTTAGTTTGGAGGAAGAGTGAGGGGCAGCAGAATGATACTGGCTGAGGGTGTTCTGGTGGGGGAATGGTCAGTTTTGGGAGGAGTGTGGGGATAGCAGAATGATACTGGCTGAGGGTGTTCTGGTCGGGGAATGGTCAGTTTGGAGGAAGAGTGAGGGGCAGCAGAATGATACTGGGTGAGGGTGTTCTGGTGGGGGAATGGTCAGTTTTGGGAGGAGTGTGGGGACAGCAGAATGATACTGGTTGGGGGTGTTCTGGTGGGGGAATGGTCAGTTTGGAAGAGGAGTGTGGGGACAGCAGAATGATACTGGGTGAGGGTGTTCTGGTGGGGGAATGGTCAGTTTGGAAGAGGAGTGTGGGGACAGCAGAATGATACTGGGTGAGGGTGTTCTGGTGGGGGAATGGTCAGTTTGGAAGAGGAGTGTGGGGACAGCAGAAGGATACTGGGTGAGGGTGTTCTGGTGGGGGAATGCTCAGTTTTGGGAGGAGTGTGGGGACAGCAGAATGATGCTGGGTGAGGGTGTTCTGGTGGGGGAATGGTCAGTTTTGGGAGGAGTGTGGGGACAGCAGAATGATACTGGCTGAGGGTGTTCTGGTGGGGGAATGGTCAGTTTTGGGAGGCGTGTGGGGGCAGCAGAAGGATGCTGGTTGAGGGTGTTCTGGTGGGGGAATGGTCAGTTTTGGGAGGCGTGTGGGGGCAGCAGAATGAGGCTGGTTGGGGGTGTTCAGGTGGGGGAATGGTCAGTTTTGGGAGGCGTGTGGGGGCAGCAGAATGATGCTGGTTGAGGGTGTTCTGGTGGGGGAATGGTTAGTTTTGGGAGGAGTGTGGGGATAGCAGAATGATACTGGCTGAGGGTGTTCTGGTGGGGGAATGGTCAGTTTTGGGAGGCGTGTGGGGGCAGCAGAATGATGCTGGTTGAGGGTGTTCTGGTGGGGGAATGGTCAGTTTTGGGAGGCGTGTGGGGACAGCAGAATGATACTGGTTGAGGGTGTTCTGGTGGGGGAGTGGTCAGTTTGGAAGAGGAGTGTGGGGACAGCAGAAGGATACTGGCTGAGGGTGTTCTGGTGGGGGAATGGTCAGTTTGGAAGAGGAGTGTGGGGACAGCAGAATGATACTGGCTGAGGGTGTTCTGGTGGGGGAATGGTTAGTTTGGAAGAGGAGTGTGGGGACAGCAGAAGGATACTGGGTGAGGGTGTTCTGGTGGGGGAATGGTCAGTTTGGAAGAGGAGTGTGGGGACAGCAGAAGGATACTGGGTGGGGGTGTTCTGGTGGGGGAATGGTCAGTTTTGGGAGGAGTGTGGGGACAGCAGAATGATGCTGGGTGAGGGTGTTCTGGTGGGGGAATGGTCAGTTTTGGGAGGAGTGTGGGGACAGCAGAATGATACTGGCTGAGGGTGTTCTGGTGGGGGAATGGTCAGTTTTGGGAGGCGTGTGGGGGCAGCAGAAGGATGCTGGTTGAGGGTGTTCTGGTGGGGGAATGGTCATTTTTGGGAGGCGTGTGGGGGCAGCAGCATGATGCTGGTTGGGGGTGTTCTGGTGGGGGAATGGTCAGTTTTGGGAGGCGTGTGGGGGCAGCAGAATGATGCTGGTTGAGGTTGTTCTGGTGGGGGAATGGTTAGTTTTGTGAGGAGTGTGGGGATAGCAGAATGATACTGGCTTAGGGTGTTCTGGTGGGGGAATGGTCAGTTTTGGGAGGCGTGTGGGGGCAGCAGAATGATGCTGGTTGAGGGTGTTCTGGTGGGGGAATGGTCAGTTTTGGGAGGCGTGTGGGGACAGCAGAATGATACTGGTTGAGGGTGTTCTGGTGGGGGAGTGGTCAGTTTGGAAGAGGAGTGTGGGGACAGCAGAAGGATACTGGCTGAGGGTGTTCTGGTGGGGGAATGGTCAGTTTGGAAGAGGAGTGTGGGGACAGCAGAATGATACTGGGTGAGGGTGTTCTGGTGGGGGAATGGTTAGTTTGGAAGAGGAGTGTGGGGACAGCAGAAGGATACTGGGTGAGGGTGTTCTGGTGGGGGAATGGTCAGTTTGGAAGAGGAGTGTGGGGACAGCAGAATGATACTGGGTGAGGGTGTTCTGGTCGGGAAATGGACAGTTTGTAGGAGCAGTGTGGGGATAGCAGAATGATACTGGGTGAGGGTGTTCTGGTGGGGGAATGGTCAGTTTGGAAGAGGAGTGTGGGGACAGCAGAATGATACTGGCTGAGGGTGTTCTGGTGGGGGAATGGTCAGTTTTGGGAGGAGTGTGGGGACAGCAGAATGATACTGGGTGAGGGTGTTCTGGTGGGGAAATGGACAGTTTTGGGAGGAGTGTGGGGACAGCAGAAGGATACTGGGTGAGGGTGTTCTGGTGGGGGAATGGTTAGTTTGGAAGAGGAGTGTGGGGACAGCAGAATGATACTGGGTGAGGGTGTTCTGGTGGGGGAATGGTTAGTTTGGAAGAGGAGTGTGGGGACAGCAGAATGATACTGGGTGAGGGTGTTCTGGTGGGGAAATGGACAGTTTGGAGGAGCAGTGTGGGGACAGCAGAATGATACTGGGTGAGGGTGTTCTGGTGGGGGAATGGTCAGTTTGGAAGAGGAGTGTGGGGACAGCAGAATGATACTGGGTGAGGGTGTTCTGGTGGGGGAATGGTTAGTTTGGAAGAGGAGTGTGGGGACAGCAGAATGATACTGGGTGAGGGTGTTCTGGTGGGGGAATGGTCAGTTTGGAAGAGGAGTGTGGGGACAGCAGAATGATACTGGGTGAGGGTGTTCTGGTGGGGGAATGGTTAGTTTGGAAGAGGAGTGTGGGGACAGCAGAATGATACTGGGTGAGGGTGTTCTGGTGGGGGAATGGTCAGTTTGGAAGAGGAGTGTGGGGACAGCAGAATGATACTGGCTGAGGGTGTTCTGGTGGGGGAATGGTTAGTTTGGAGGAAGAGTGAGGGGACAGCAGAATGATACTGGGTGAGGGTGTTCTGGTGGGGGAATGGTTAGTTTTGGGAGGAGTGTGGGGATAGCAGAATGATACTGGCTGAGGGTGTTCTGGTGGGGAAATGGACAGTTTGGAAGAGGAGTGTGGGGACAGCAGAATGATACTGGGTGAGGGTGTTCTGGTGGGGGAATGGTTAGTTTGGAGGAAGAGTGAGGGGCAGCAGAATGATACTGGCTGAGGGTGTTCTGGTGGGGGAATGGTTAGTTTGGAGGAAGAGTGAGGGGCAGCAGAATGATACTGGGTGAGGGTGTTCTGGTGGGGGAATGGTCAGTTTGGAAGAGGAGTGTGGGGACAGCAGAATGATACTGGGTGAGGGTGTTCTGGTGGGGGAATGGTCAGTTTGGAAGAGGAGTGTGGGGACAGCAGAATGATACTGGGTGAGGGTGTTCTGGTGGGGGAATGGTCAGTTTGGAAGAGGAGTGTGGGGACAGCAGAATGATACTGGGTGAGGGTGTTCTGGTGGGGGAATGGTTAGTTTGGAGGAAGAGTGAGGGGCAGCAGAATGATACTGGGTGAGGGTGTTCTGGTGGGGGAATGGTCAGTTTTGGGAGGAGTGTGGGGACAGTAGAAGGATACTGGGTGAGGGTGTTCTGGTGGGGGAATGGTCAGTTTGGAAGAGGAGTGTGGGGACAGCAGAATGATACTGGGTGAGGGTGTTCTGGTGGGGGAATGGTCAGTTTGGAAGAGGAGTGTGGGGACAGCAGAATGATACTGGGTGAGGGTGTTCTGGTGGGGGAATGGTCAGTTTGGAAGAGGAGTGTGGGGACAGCAGAATGATACTGGCTGAGGGTGTTCTGGTGGGGGAATGGTTAGTTTGGAGGAAGAGTGAGGGGCAGCAGAATGATACTGGGTGAGGGTGTTCTGGTGGGGGAATGGTCAGTTTTGGGAGGAGTGTGGGGACAGCAGAATGATACTGGGTGAGGGTGTTCTGGTGGGGGAATGGTCAGTTTGGAAGAGGAGTGTGGGGACAGCAGAATGATACTGGGTGAGGGTGTTCTGGTGGGGGAATGGTCAGTTTGGAAGAGGAGTGTGGGGACAGCAGAATGATACTGGGTGAGGGTGTTCTGGTGGGGGAATGGTCAGTTTGGAAGAGGAGTGTGGGGACAGCAGAATGATACTGGGTGAGGGTGTTCTGGTGGGGGAATGGTCAGTTTGGAAGAGGAGTGTGGGGACAGCAGAATGATACTGGCTGAGGGTGTTCTGGTGGGGGAATGGTTAGTTTGGAGGAAGAGTGAGGGGCAGCAGAATGATACTGGGTGAGGGTGTTCTGGTGGGGGAATGGTCAGTTTTGGGAGGAGTGTGGGGACAGCAGAAGGATACTGGGTGAGGGTGTTCTGGTGGGGGAATGGTCAGTTTGGAAGAGGAGTGTGGGGACAGCAGAATGATACTGGGTGAGGGTGTTCTGGTGGGGGAATGGTCAGTTTGGAAGAGGAGTGTGGGGACAGCAGAATGATACTGGCTGAGGGTGTTCTGGTGGGGGAATGGTTAGTTTGGAGGAAGAGTGAGGGGCAGCAGAATGATACTGGGTGAGGGTGTTCTGGTGGGGGAATGGTTAGTTTTGGGAGGAGTGTGGGGATAGCAGAATGATACTGGCTGAGGGTGTTCTGGTGGGGAAATGGACAGTTTGGAAGAGGAGTGTGGGGACAGCAGAATGATACTGGCTGAGGGTGTTCTGGTGGGGGAATGGTTAGTTTGGAGGAAGAGTGAGGGGCAGCAGAATGATACTGGCTGAGGGTGTTCTGGTGGGGGAATGGTCAGTTTTGGGAGGAGTGTGGGGATAGCAGAATGATACTGGCTGAGGGTGTTCTGGTGGGGGAATGGTTAGTTTGGAGGAAGAGTGAGGGGCAGCAGAATGATACTGGGTGAGGGTGTTCTGGTGGGGGAATGGTCAGTTTTGGGAGGAGTGTGGGGACAGCAGAATGATACTGGTTGGGGGTGTTCTGGTGGGGGAATGGTCAGTTTGGAAGAGGAGTGTGGGGACAGCAGAATGATGCTGGGTGAGGGTGTTCTGGTGGGGGAATGGTCAGTTTGGAAGAGGAGTGTGGGGACAGCAGAATGATACTGGGTGAGGGTGTTCTGGTGGGGGAATGGTCAGTTTGGAAGAGGAGTGTGGGGACAGCAGAAGGATACTGGGTGGGGGTGTTCTGGTGGGGGAATGCTCAGTTTTGGGAGGAGTGTGGGGACAGCAGAATGATGCTGGGTGAGGGTGTTCTGGTGGGGGAATGGTCAGTTTTGGGAGGAGTGTGGGGACAGCAGAATGATACTGGCTGAGGGTGTTCTGGTGGGGGAATGGTCAGTTTTGGGAGGCGTGTGGGGGCAGCAGAAGGATGCTGGTTGAGGGTGTTCTGGTGGGGGAATGGTCAGTTTTGGGAGGCGTGTGGGGGCAGCAGAATGAGGCTGGTTGGGGGTGTTCTGGTGGGGGAATGGTCAGTTTTGGGAGGCGTGTGGGGGCAGCAGAATGATGCTGGTTGAGGGTGTTCTGGTGGGGGAATGGTTAGTTTTGGGAGGAGTGTGGGGATAGCAGAATGATACTGGCTGAGGGTGTTCTGGTGGGGGAATGGTCAGTTTTGGGAGGCGTGTGGGGACAGCAGAATGATGCTGGTTGAGGGTGTTCTGGTGGGGGAGTGGTCAGTTTGGAAGAGGAGTGTGGGGACAGCAGAAGGATACTGGCTGAGGGTGTTCTGGTGGGGGAATGGTCAGTTTGGAAGAGGAGTGTGGGGACAGCAGAATGATACTGGGTGAGGGTGTTCTGGTGGGGGAATGGTTAGTTTGGAAGAGGAGTGTGGGGACAGCAGAAGGATACTGGGTGAGGGTGTTCTGGTGGGGGAATGGTCAGTTTGGAAGAGGAGTGTGGGGACAGCAGAAGGATACTGGGTGGGGGTGTTCTGGTGGGGGAATGGTCAGTTTTGGGAGGAGTGTGGGGACAGCAGAATGATGCTGGGTGAGGGTGTTCTGGTGGGGGAATGGTCAGTTTTGGGAGGAGTGTGGGGACAGCAGAATGATACTGGCTGAGGGTGTTCTGGTGGGGGAATGGTCAGTTTTGGGAGGCGTGTGGGGGCAGCAGAAGGATGCTGGTTGAGGGTGTTCTGGTGGGGGAATGGTCAGTTTTGGGAGGCGTGTGGGGGCAGCAGCATGATGCTGGTTGGGGGTGTTCTGGTGGGGGAATGGTCAGTTTTGGGAGGCGTGTGGGGGCAGCAGAATGATGCTGGTTGAGGTTGTTCTGGTGGGGGAATGGTTAGTTTTGTGAGGAGTGTGGGGATAGCAGAATGATACTGGCTGAGGGTGTTCTGGTGGGGGAATGGTCAGTTTGGAAGAGGAGTGTGGGGACAGCAGAATGATACTGGCTGAGGGTGTTCTGGTGGGGGAATGGTTAGTTTGGAGGAAGAGTGAGGGGCAGCAGAATGATACTGGGTGAGGGTGTTCTGGTGGGGGAATGGTCAGTTTTGGGAGGAGTGTGGGGACAGCAGAAGGATACTGGGTGAGGGTGTTCTGGTGGGGGAATGGTCAGTTTGGAAGAGGAGTGTGGGGACAGCAGAATGATACTGGCTGATTGTGTTCTGGTGGGGGAATGGTTAGTTTGGAGGAAGAGTGAGGGGCAGCAGAATGATACTGGCTGAGGGTGTTCTGGTGGGGGAATGGTCAGTTTTGGGAGGAGTGTGGGGATAGCAGAATGATACTGGCTGAGGGTGTTCTGGTCGGGGAATGGTCAGTTTGGAGGAAGAGTGAGGGGCAGCAGAATGATACTGGGTGAGGGTGTTCTGGTGGGGGAATGGTCAGTTTTGGGAGGAGTGTGGGGACAGCAGAATGATACTGGTTGGGGGTGTTCTGGTGGGGGAATGGTCAGTTTGGAAGAGGAGTGTGGGGACAGCAGAATGACACTGGGTGAGGGTGTTCTGGTGGGGGAATGGTCAGTTTGGAAGAGGAGTGTGGGGACAGCAGAATGATACTGGGTGAGGGTGTTCTGGTGGGGGAATGGTCAGTTTGGAAGAGGAGTGTGGGGACAGCAGAAGGATACTGGGTGAGGGTGTTCTGGTGGGGGAATGCTCAGTTTTGGGAGGAGTGTGGGGACAGCAGAATGATGCTGGGTGAGGGTGTTCTGGTGGGGGAATGGTCAGTTTTGGGAGGAGTGTGGGGACAGCAGAATGATACTGGCTGAGGGTGTTCTGGTGGGGGAATGGTCAGTTTTGGGAGGCGTGTGGGGGCAGCAGAAGGATGCTGGTTGAGGGTGTTCTGGTGGGGGAATGGTCAGTTTTGGGAGGCGTGTGGGGGCAGCAGAATGAGGCTGGTTGGGGGTGTTCAGGTGGGGGAATGGTCAGTTTTGGGAGGCGTGTGGGGGCAGCAGAATGATGCTGGTTGAGGGTGTTCTGGTGGGGGAATGGTTAGTTTTGGGAGGAGTGTGGGGATAGCAGAATGATACTGGCTGAGGGTGTTCTGGTGGGGGAATGGTCAGTTTTGGGAGGCGTGTGGGGGCAGCAGAATGACGCTGGTTGAGGGTGTTCTGGTGGGGGAATGGTCAGTTTTGGGAGGCGTGTGGGGACAGCAGAATGATACTGGTTGAGGGTGTTCTGGTGGGGGAGTGGTCAGTTTGGAAGAGGAGTGTGGGGACAGCAGAAGGATACTGGCTGAGGGTGTTCTGGTGGGGGAATGGTCAGTTTGGAAGAGGAGTGTGGGGACAGCAGAATGATACTGGGTGAGGGTGTTCTGGTGGGGGAATGGTTAGTTTGGAAGAGGAGTGTGGGGACAGCAGAAGGATACTGGGTGAGGGTGTTCTGGTGGGGGAATGGTCAGTTTGGAAGAGGAGTGTGGGGACAGCAGAAGGATACTGGGTGGGGGTGTTCTGGTGGGGGAATGGTCAGTTTTGGGAGGAGTGTGGGGACAGCAGAATGATGCTGGGTGAGGGTGTTCTGGTGGGGGAATGGTCAGTTTTGGGAGGAGTGTGGGGACAGCAGAATGATACTGGCTGAGGGTGTTCTGGTGGGGGAATGGTCAGTTTTGGGAGGCGTGTGGGGGCAGCAGAAGGATGCTGGTTGAGGGTGTTCTGGTGGGGGAATGGTCATTTTTGGGAGGCGTGTGGGGGCAGCAGCATGATGCTGGTTGGGGGTGTTCTGGTGGGGGAATGGTCAGTTTTGGGAGGCGTGTGGGGGCAGCAGAATGATGCTGGTTGAGGTTGTTCTGGTGGGGGAATGGTTAGTTTTGTGAGGAGTGTGGGGATAGCAGAATGATACTGCCTTAGGGTGTTCTGGTGGGGGAATGGTCAGTTTTGGGAGGCGTGTGGGGGCAGCAGAATGATGCTGGTTGAGGGTGTTCTGGTGGGGGAATGGTCAGTTTTGGGAGGCGTGTGGGGACAGCAGAATGATACTGGTTGAGGGTGTTCTGGTGGGGGAGTGGTCAGTTTGGAAGAGGAGTGTGGGGACAGCAGAAGGATACTGGCTGAGGGTGTTCTGGTGGGGGAATGGTCAGTTTGGAAGAGGAGTGTGGGGACAGCAGAATGATACTGGGTGAGGGTGTTCTGGTGGGGGAATGGTTAGTTTGGAAGAGGAGTGTGGGGACAGCAGAAGGATACTGGGTGAGGGTGTTCTGGTGGGGGAATGGTCAGTTTGGAAGAGGAGTGTGGGGACAGCAGAATGATACTGGGTGAGGGTGTTCTGGTCGGGAAATGGACAGTTTGTAGGAGCAGTGTGGGGATAGCAGAATGATACTGGGTGAGGGTGTTCTGGTGGGGGAATGGTCAGTTTGGAAGAGGAGTGTGGGGACAGCAGAATGATACTGGCTGAGGGTGTTCTGGTGGGGGAATGGTCAGTTTTGGGAGGAGTGTGGGGACAGCAGAATGATACTGGGTGAGGGTGTTCTGGTGGGGAAATGGACAGTTTTGGGAGGAGTGTGGGGACAGCAGAAGGATACTGGGTGAGGGTGTTCTGGTGGGGGAATGGTTAGTTTGGAAGAGGAGTGTGGGGACAGCAGAATGATACTGGGTGAGGGTGTTCTGGTGGGGGAATGGTTAGTTTGGAAGAGGAGTGTGGGGACAGCAGAATGATACTGGGTGAGGGTGTTCTGGTGGGGAAATGGACAGTTTGGAGGAGCAGTGTGGGGACAGCAGAATGATACTGGGTGAGGGTGTTCTGGTGGGGGAATGGTCAGTTTGGAAGAGGAGTGTGGGGACAGCAGAATGATACTGGGTGAGGGTGTTCTGGTGGGGGAATGGTTAGTTTGGAAGAGGAGTGTGGGGACAGCAGAATGATACTGGGTGAGGGTGTTCTGGTGGGGGAATGGTCAGTTTGGAAGAGGAGTGTGGGGACAGCAGAATGATACTGGGTGAGGGTGTTCTGGTGGGGGAATGGTTAGTTTGGAAGAGGAGTGTGGGGACAGCAGAATGATACTGGGTGAGGGTGTTCTGGTGGGGGAATGGTCAGTTTGGAAGAGGAGTGTGGGGACAGCAGAATGATACTGGCTGAGGGTGTTCTGGTGGGGGAATGGTTAGTTTGGAGGAAGAGTGAGGGGCAGCAGAATGATACTGGGTGAGGGTGTTCTGGTGGGGGAATGGTTAGTTTTGGGAGGAGTGTGGGGATAGCAGAATGATACTGGCTGAGGGTGTTCTGGTGGGGAAATGGACAGTTTGGAAGAGGAGTGTGGGGACAGCAGAATGATACTGGGTGAGGGTGTTCTGGTGGGGGAATGGTTAGTTTGGAGGAAGAGTGAGGGGCAGCAGAATGATACTGGCTGAGGGTGTTCTGGTGGGGGAATGGTTAGTTTGGAGGAAGAGTGAGGGGCAGCAGAATGATACTGGGTGAGGGTGTTCTGGTGGGGGAATGGTCAGTTTGGAAGAGGAGTGTGGGGACAGCAGAATGATACTGGGTGAGGGTGTTCTGGTGGGGGAATGGTCAGTTTGGAAGAGGAGTGTGGGGACAGCAGAATGATACTGGGTGAGGGTGTTCTGGTGGGGGAATGGTCAGTTTGGAAGAGGAGTGTGGGGACAGCAGAATGATACTGGGTGAGGGTGTTCTGGTGGGGGAATGGTTAGTTTGGAGGAAGAGTGAGGGGCAGCAGAATGATACTGGGTGAGGGTGTTCTGGTGGGGGAATGGTCAGTTTTGGGAGGAGTGTGGGGACAGTAGAAGGATACTGGGTGAGGGTGTTCTGGTGGGGGAATGGTCAGTTTGGAAGAGGAGTGTGGGGACAGCAGAATGATACTGGGTGAGGGTGTTCTGGTGGGGGAATGGTCAGTTTGGAAGAGGAGTGTGGGGACAGCAGAATGATACTGGGTGAGGGTGTTCTGGTGGGGGAATGGTCAGTTTGGAAGAGGAGTGTGGGGACAGCAGAATGATACTGGCTGAGGGTGTTCTGGTGGGGGAATGGTTAGTTTGGAGGAAGAGTGAGGGGCAGCAGAATGATACTGGGTGAGGGTGTTCTGGTGGGGGAATGGTCAGTTTTGGGAGGAGTGTGGGGACAGCAGAATGATACTGGGTGAGGGTGTTCTGGTGGGGGAATGGTCAGTTTGGAAGAGGAGTGTGGGGACAGCAGAATGATACTGGGTGAGGGTGTTCTGGTGGGGGAATGGTCAGTTTGGAAGAGGAGTGTGGGGACAGCAGAATGATACTGGGTGAGGGTGTTCTGGTGGGGGAATGGTCAGTTTGGAAGAGGAGTGTGGGGACAGCAGAATGATACTGGGTGAGGGTGTTCTGGTGGGGGAATGGTCAGTTTGGAAGAGGAGTGTGGGGACAGCAGAATGATACTGGCTGAGGGTGTTCTGGTGGGGGAATGGTTAGTTTGGAGGAAGAGTGAGGGGCAGCAGAATGATACTGGGTGAGGGTGTTCTGGTGGGGGAATGGTCAGTTTTGGGAGGAGTGTGGGGACAGCAGAAGGATACTGGGTGAGGGTGTTCTGGTGGGGGAATGGTCAGTTTGGAAGAGGAGTGTGGGGACAGCAGAATGATACTGGGTGAGGGTGTTCTGGTGGGGGAATGGTCAGTTTGGAAGAGGAGTGTGGGGACAGCAGAATGATACTGGCTGAGGGTGTTCTGGTGGGGGAATGGTTAGTTTGGAGGAAGAGTGAGGGGCAGCAGAATGATACTGGGTGAGGGTGTTCTGGTGGGGGAATGGTTAGTTTTGGGAGGAGTGTGGGGATAGCAGAATGATACTGGCTGAGGGTGTTCTGGTGGGGAAATGGACAGTTTGGAAGAGGAGTGTGGGGACAGCAGAATGATACTGGCTGAGGGTGTTCTGGTGGGGGAATGGTTAGTTTGGAGGAAGAGTGAGGGGCAGCAGAATGATACTGGCTGAGGGTGTTCTGGTGGGGGAATGGTCAGTTTTGGGAGGAGTGTGGGGATAGCAGAATGATACTGGCTGAGGGTGTTCTGGTGGGGGAATGGTTAGTTTGGAGGAAGAGTGAGGGGCAGCAGAATGATACTGGGTGAGGGTGTTCTGGTGGGGGAATGGTCAGTTTTGGGAGGAGTGTGGGGACAGCAGAATGATACTGGTTGGGGGTGTTCTGGTGGGGGAATGGTCAGTTTGGAAGAGGAGTGTGGGGACAGCAGAATGATGCTGGGTGAGGGTGTTCTGGTGGGGGAATGGTCAGTTTGGAAGAGGAGTGTGGGGACAGCAGAATGATACTGGGTGAGGGTGTTCTGGTGGGGGAATGGTCAGTTTGGAAGAGGAGTGTGGGGACAGCAGAAGGATACTGGGTGGGGGTGTTCTGGTGGGGGAATGGTCAGTTTTGGGAGGAGTGTGGGGACAGCAGAATGATGCTGGGTGAGGGTGTTCTGGTGGGGGAATGGTCAGTTTTGGGAGGAGTGTGGGGACAGCAGAATGATACTGGCTGAGGGTGTTCTGGTGGGGGAATGGTCAGTTTTGGGAGGCGTGTGGGGGCAGCAGAAGGATGCTGGTTGAGGGTGTTCTGGTGGGGGAATGGTCAGTTTTGGGAGGCGTGTGGGGGCAGCAGAATGAGGCTGGTTGGGGGTGTTCTGGTGGGGGAATGGTCAGTTTTGGGAGGCGTGTGGGGGCAGCAGAATGATGCTGGTTGAGGGTGTTCTGGTGGGGGAATGGTTAGTTTTGGGAGGAGTGTGGGGATAGCAGAATGATACTGGCTGAGGGTGTTCTGGTGGGGGAATGGTCAGTTTTGGGAGGCGTGTGGGGACATCAGAATGATGCTGGTTGAGGGTGTTCTGGTGGGGGAGTGGTCAGTTTGGAAGAGGAGTGTGGGGACAGCAGAAGGATACTGGCTGAGGGTGTTCTGGTGGGGGAATGGTCAGTTTGGAAGAGGAGTGTGGGGACAGCAGAATGATACTGGGTGAGGGTGTTCTGGTGGGGGAATGGTTAGTTTGGAAGAGGAGTGTGGGGACAGCAGAAGGATACTGGGTGAGGGTGTTCTGGTGGGGGAATGGTCAGTTTGGAAGAGGAGTGTGGGGACAGCAGAAGGATACTGGGTGGGGGTGTTCTGGTGGGGGAATGGTCAGTTTTGGGAGGAGTGTGGGGACAGCAGAATGATGCTGGGTGAGGGTGTTCTGGTGGGGGAATGGTCAGTTTTGGGAGGAGTGTGGGGACAGCAGAATGATACTGGCTGAGGGTGTTCTGGTGGGGGAATGGTCAGTTTTGGGAGGCGTGTGGGGGCAGCAGAAGGATGCTGGTTGAGGGTGTTCTGGTGGGGGAATGGTCAGTTTTGGGAGGCGTGTGGGGGCAGCAGCATGATGCTGGTTGGGGGTGTTCTGGTGGGGGAATGGTCAGTTTTGGGAGGCGTGTGGGGGCAGCAGAATGATGCTGGTTGAGGTTGTTCTGGTGGGGGAATGGTTAGTTTTGTGAGGAGTGTGGGGATAGCAGAATGATACTGGCTGAGGGTGTTCTGGTGGGGGAATGGTCAGTTTTGGGAGGCGTGTGGGGGCAGCAGAATGATGCTGGTTGAGGGTGTTCTGGTGGGGGAATGGTCAGTTTTGGGAGGCGTGTGGGGACAGCAGAATGATGCTGGTTGAGGGTGTTCTGGTGGGGGAGTGGTCAGTTTGGAAGAGGAGTGTGGGGACAGCAGAAGGATACTGGCTGAGGGTGTTCTGGTGGGGGAATGGTCAGTTTGGAAGAGGAGTGTGGGGACAGCAGAATGATACTGGGTGAGGGTGTTCTGGTGGGGGAATGGTTAGTTTGGAAGAGGAGTGTGGGGACAGCAGAAGGATACTGGGTGAGGGTGTTCTGGTGGGGGAATGGTCAGTTTGGAAGAGGAGTGTGGGGACAGCAGAATGATACTGGGTGAGGGTGTTCTGGTCGGGAAATGGACAGTTTGTAGGAGCAGTGTGGGGATAGCAGAATGATACTGGGTGAGGGTGTTCTGGTGGGGGAATTGTCAGTTTGGAAGAGGAGTGTGGGGACAGCAGAATGATACTGGCTGAGGGTGTTCTGGTGGGGGAATGGTCAGTTTTGGGAGGAGTGTGGGGACAGCAGAATGATACTGGGTGAGGGTGTTCTGGTGGGGAAATGGACAGTTTTGGGAGGAGTGTGGGGACAGCAGAAGGATACTGGGTGAGGGTGTTCTGGTGGGGGAATGGTTAGTTTGGAAGAGGAGTGTGGGGACAGCAGAATGATACTGGGTGAGGGTGTTCTGGTGGGGGAATGGTTAGTTTGGAAGAGGAGTGTGGGGACAGCAGAATGATACTGGGTGAGGGTGTTCTGGTGGGGAAATGGACAGTTTGGAGGAGCAGTGTGGGGACAGCAGAATGATACTGGGTGAGGGTGTTCTGGTGGGGGAATGGTCAGTTTGGAAGAGGAGTGTGGGGACAGCAGAAGGATACTGGGTGAGGGTGTTCTGGTGGGGGAATGGTTAGTTTTGGGAGGAGTGTGGGGACAGCAGAAGGATACTGGGTGGGGGTGTTCTGGTGGGGGAATGGTCAGTTTTGGGAGGAGTGTGGGGACAGCAGAATGATACTGGGTGAGGGTGTTCTGGTGGGGGAATAGTTAGTTTGGAGGAAGAGTGAGGGGCAGCAGAATGATACTGGTTGAGGGTGTTCTGGTGGGGGAATGGTTAGTTTTGGGAGGAGTGTGGGGATAGCAGAATGATACTGGGTGAGGGTGTTCTGGTGGGGAAATGGTCAGTTTTGGGAGCAGTGTGGGGACAGCAGAATGATACTGCGTGGGGGTGTTTTGGTGGGGGTGTTCTGAAAGGAGATGGCCAGTTTAGTGGAGGAGCTTGGGGAATTAGAATAATACTGGGTGGGGTCTTCAGTTCCGGGGATGGGGAGGGCAGAATACAAAATTATACAGGATATATATTATACTTGATTCACCAGCTATACAAACTTTCTAGAACCTCACAACCTTCAGGTTTTCATTCCTAATGAACTAACACCATGAAGTACAAGGTGGAACTAAACCCAACTCACTCACTCATTCCCACGGAACTGACACACTGAAGTACAAGGTGGCACTAAACCCAACTCACTCACTCACTCCCATTGAGCTGACGCTCTGAAGTACAAGGTGGAACTAAACCCAACTCAATCACTCACTCCCATTGAGCTGACGCTTTGAAGTACAAGGTGGAACTAAACCCAACTCACTCACTCATTCCCACTGAACTGACACACTGAAGTACAAGGTGGCACTAAACCCAACTCACTCATTCCCACTGAACTGACACACTGAAGTACAAGGTGGCACTAAACCCAACTCACTCACTCACTCCCATTGAGCTGACGCTCTGAAGTACAAGGTGGCACTAAACCCAACTCACTCACTCACTCCCATTGAGCTGACACTCTGAAGTACAGGGTGGCAATAAACCCAACTCACTCACTCCCATTGAGCTGACGCTCTGAAGTACAAGGTGGAACTAAACCCAACTCACTCACTCATTCACACTGAACTGACACACTGAAGTACAAGGTGGAACTAAACCCAACTCACTCACTCACTCCCACAGGACTGACACTCTGAAGTACAAGGTGGCACTAAACCCAACTCACTCACTCATTCCCACTGAACTGACACACTGAAGTACAAGGTGGAACTAAACCCAACTCACTCACTCACTCCCACTGGACTGACACACTGAAGTACAAGGTGGCACTAAACCCAACTCACTCACTCACTCCCACAGGACTGACACTCTGAAGTACAAGGTGGCACTAAACCCAACTCACTCACTCATTCCCACTGAACTGACACACTGAAGTACAAGGTGGAACTAAACCCAACTCACTCACTCACTCCCACTGGACTGACACACTGAAGTACAAGGTGGCACTAAACCCAACTCACTCACTCACTCCCACTGAACTGACACTATGAAGTTCAAGCACAGAGCTGCAATCACTAGGAATCGGAAATAAAGGGAAGTGAATAGAAATATAGGGGATGAGGTAAAGATCGTCTTTGGTCCCTAAAATAAACTTCTGATTTTGAGAAACATATCAGCTGGATACATTTGTGTAGAGCAGACAGCCATATACATGTAGATCACAGAAATATGCCAGTTATCTATCAAGGGCCTATCGGCTCTTAGGTATATGGGAATACTGTTAGCAGTGAATGCCTCAAGTCTTTCCCAACTGAACTGCGGTCACCTAGTTCATTATCTGACAGTTACGTACTCGGGGCATTGGAATATTCTGCTGATTAATGAATGCCAGCTTAAGGTCAGGCCAACACTACAATCCTATGCATAATGTGACAATTGAGAAGACAGCACATGCGAGAGAAGAAGCAGAAATAATGTTTTGTCCCATGAAATAAACTTTTGTCCCTTCAAAATTCATTGCAATTCATTTGGTGGTAACATTTATTCTATGGCAGGTGGGTTAGCCTTGTGGATAACGTGTTGGCTCAACTCCCCAAATGGGTGAAATGTATGAAGCCCATTTCTGGTGTCCCCACGCCATGATATTGCTCGCTCGCTCACTCACTCACTCACTCACTCACTCTCCAGAAAAATATATTACAAAAAACTATAGACAGGACAAGGGCTCAACAAATACGTTCCAAACAGGTCTCTTGAGGAAAACAGCTTTTTGTCTCAACTGAAAAGACGTACAGTAACATGAGATAATGTTGGGATGGGCATCAATGACATCACACCTATTCTACTATGCTTCAATACTTGTCCATTTCAACATGTTTCCTGAAATTAGTGAACAATTTTACCCCAGAACAACGATTAATTCTGAGGAATTTGCCCATTCTAGATATACCAAAAATATGACATTTGTTGTCTTAAAATACACGTTTTCTGTTATTTAATTTTATCATTACTTGTCGATTGATTGAAAATACAAACAGCATGTCTGCATAGGTCAAGCGAGGAATATTTGAGTTCTCTCTAAATGCCTTTTTTCAGTTTTGAAATACAGACATCTAGGTACATTCTAAACACGTTCTAAACACGTTCTAAACACATTCTAAACACGTCATACTGCTTAATGGTATACTTCACACAGCTGTTACATATTGGCGACATTCGAAATGTTAGTGGACAAACTGTCATTAGAACCATATCTACAATACACGCGTAGATATGCAAACATGTGAAAATGGTTAAAATTTCAAACGCTATTTCTGACACAAATGTTACACTTTTGTCTCTTTGAGATTTCGTTCACGGTCAGTTTCCTTTTCTCATCTATACTGTGTTATATAGATTTATGAAAATACACGCATTCAAAATAGCCATTTGTAGATAGTCGCATCTGAACAGACGATCCAGTGATTGACATCATGAGCGTCGATCTGCGCAGTTGCGAAAAGATGACATGCGCTCATACGCGATGACATGCGCTCATAAGACAGCAATTCCGACCAGCTGATCCCCATTGTCGACTCTTAAGACAAGCATGGGCTGCCAATAACCAGAACGAAAACAGACCTTCACGGGGAAATCTTATACACTTTCCATATATTTCGTATTGGCTTATTCCCAAAGCAGAAGTAAAAAACGCTGAGATAAACAATCCCTTTCAGTTTGTTTATATTGTTTTGTTCATACCAGTTATTATTGACACTGCGAATTGTTTATTAATGGGCAAAGCTGCAAACACTGTATCCACGCAAAAAGCGATTGTTTACAAACATACACCACGTGCTTTTCTATTTATAGCCTTTTCTCATTGCGCAAGTCTATTAATAAAAACCGGATGTTGTGATTTGCCGTGCTGAATTTTGATGTTTACGTGTGAGTTCATTCTTTTCCTGTACATTGCGACAGTATACTTTTATCCCTAGGTTTGTAAACGTATAGTTATGTAAACGATAATATTTTAACTGAAAATATGTTTATACTCTCTGACAGGATCGTTTAGCGAAGCAACAAAGCGCTTTCCTACTACACGTGACTGTGCTTTGAAACTGGCAAGAACAGCCACCCCTGTACCGGACAGAGCGAGTTTGAGTGGGATGCAGGGTTCTCTGGCGGACACTAGCCCCAGTGTACTGTACCCTGTCAGTCTCAATGGGAGGTAGGGTTCACTGGTCAGTGTTGGACACCAGCCACCTCTGTACTGTACACTGTCAGTCATAACTGTAGGTAGGGTTGACCGGTCAGTGTTGGACACCAGCCACCTCTGTACTGTACACTTTTAGTCTCAGTGAGAGGTAGGGTTTACTGGTCAGTGCTGGAAACCAGCCACCTCTGTACTGTACACTGTCAGTCTTAATGGGAGGTAGTGTTCACTGGTCAGTGCTGGATGTCAGCCACCTCTGCACAGTACACTGTCAGTCTATATGGGAGGTAGGGTTGACCGGACAGTGCTGGACACCAGCCACCTCTGTACTGTACACTGTCAGTCTAAATGGGAGGTAGGGTTCACTGGTCAGTGCTGAACACCAGCCACCTCAGTACTGTACACTGTCAGTCATAATTGGAGGTAGGGTTGACCGGTCAGTGTTGGACACCAGCCACCTCTGTACTGTACACTTTTAGTCTAAATGGGAGGTAGGGTTCACTGGTCAGTGCTGAACACCAGCCACCTCTGCACTGTACACTGTCTGTCTAAATGGCAGGTACTCATCACTGGTCAATGTTGGACACCAGCCACCTCTACACTGTACACTTTTAGTCTCAGTGGGAGGTAGGGTTCACTGGTCAGTGTTGGACACCATCCACCCCTGCACTGTACACTGTCAGTCCTACAGGGAGGTAGGGTTGACCGGTCAGTGCTGGACACCAGCCACCTCTGTACTGTACACTGTCAGTCTCAATGGCAGGTACTCATCACTGGTCCGTGTTGGACACCATCCACCCCTGCACTGTACACTGGCAGTCTATATGGGAGGTAGGTTTGACCGGACAGTCAGTCTTAGACCGTCCATAATTAATTCTGTGTTTCTCATCTCCTGCCTCCCGTAAAAATCCCACCCACCAATAGAATAAGAAATACAGTTTTATTTTCAAACTTTGCGCCGCCGATTCTCAATTGTACACTGCCCGTTAAATAAAATGCCTCACCCCAAGAAAAAAATAAAAAATGAGCTTAAAAAAACGAAAAGGAAAAGTGAATTTTCAGCCTGAAGCAACTCTTGCATCCTTACTCCCCCTCACAACTTGAGATTGCCATCCACTATTTTTTATGATCTGACAATATTAAGAATTTGTGATTTTCATGCACATACATGGTAGTCAACTAAACAATATCTTGTATCACTGGTAGGGAACTTGGTTACAGTGAGAGTTGAGTCTTTGTGATTTTTGCGACATTAACTTTAGGATTGGTTGCAGGGTCCTTGTGATTACATCTGTAAGGTGAAGGTAAGGTACAATAAATGTCCTGTTGACATCCAAGATTGGCCATAACGGGAATTAATTCCATGTTTACCTCAATGCCATGTTCCTTCAGGATTGGTTATAGCTATATTACACAGAAAACCCTTAATAATCATGTAAGTCATAAATTGTAATTTTCATAAGTTGGTAATAATTTATTGATAAATTTAAAAACAATGATTGAATAAATTATTGAAGGATGCACAATCACCATTCTGACTGGGTTTAGTGTCCACCATAAAGAAGCATGTTCTGTTTAATCAGCCGAAAGCAGACACATATTTAAATGTGATGCGAGATGAGATGCTTTATAGTGACTGAAGTTTTGATTATGAAACTGATGTAATGGAAAATTCATTCTTGGTTACAGATAATTCAAAATCGCCAAAATGAAATTGAGGGGACAAAATTCCCGAAATCTTGTTCATGAATCAGATTTGGATGTTTCTATTAATGTATCTGTGGTGTCTAAATATTATATGAATGTTTGAAGCCATAATTTATACTGAATCTAAAATTTTCATATTTCGTCTCTCAATTGTCTCATGTCAGGATATTTTTGACTAGAACATTCATAAGTGGTCAAGTGTAGTGTCGTGATATTTGTCCCATGCTTTTTATTCAACCATGAAACGTATGAATATTGAGGGAATCACTGATAGTGGAACTGTGCAGGATTGGTTCACTTTGGCTGAAAATCTCCAGGTATAAATATTGCTGTAAGGCACACCTGTCATATCATATACTTTTGGGCAACATTTTCTCAATGCTTAGATTTACTTCAGCATCATGTGTGGGATTAAAACAGCCACCAGTTGCCACTTGAACAAGGATGTGACACTACTGTGTGTTCCTCAAGCCTGTAGGGTGTATTCACATGTTGTGTTAAAAGAGACAATGCTTTACATTTCAAAGTCTAATTATGACAGATAGCACTGTAATTTATATTATCTATAACAATGCGTAGATCACAATAATCATCAAAATCATCATGAACATTGACTTCAATGTCTTCTTCAGAGAAAGGGTAGGTGGGGTAGTCTAGTGGTTAAACCGTTCGCTTGTCATGCCGAAGACCCGGGTTCCATTCCACACATGGGTACAACGTGTGACGCCCACTTTCTGGGGTCCCCCGCCGTGATATCGCTGGAATAATCTAAAAGCAGCATAAAGCCAAACTCACTCACTCACTCTTCAGACAATATTTGCTTTGTACAGATTATGTGGGTTAAGCATAATGCCATTGTGAATTGAGCTTTGTACTATCTATTTGTATATGTTCCATTTTGACAGGTAAGGGTATTGTGACTGTCAATCACTGGCAGGTGCTCGTTAAAATGTTTTATAGGCTAGAGAACTGTACATGATGCTCACAAACTGTCCCTTGAGTTAACAAATGCATCATCTTATCATATACTAGATCATATGGGTGGCTGAAGTTCTTCATTATGATATTTTTTTTCTTTTAATTTTTTTTTTTTTTTTAGGATAATCTTGATGTTTTACTCATCTTTATCATCAAAATGACTTTCATTGCAAATTATGATTAAACTGATGTCTATGCTATTGCTATATCATCCTTGATATCTCCAGGGGATACGTTCCGATGAATCTCCACTCTACCCTGGAGGTTCTACTACACTAAATCACAACTCAAACGGACAGAGGCCTGTGACAGCTGTGAGTGGATGAAACAGTGTAAGATATTTATGTGTTTTAAAAGCCCATCCATCCAGTAATTAAAACTCACCTCAGTTTTAAGTCTTCAGTGCTGTCATTTTTTATCACCGTGACTTATGTCAAATTGGTGACTTTTGGTGTGGAATGGAGGGTTGATGTGTTCCGCTTCCTGTGCTGGGAAAAATCTCAGACAAGTTGGACAGAATTTGTGTTTCATTGTAGTTTAAAGGCCAGACTGTACCCCTATGTACATGAATTGTCTGTTGATAGCCTGCATTAAAAAATATATATATATAAGGTTATTGTAGAAGTCTATGGGAAAACATTTGGTGTCGTGTAAGCAGTAGGGTTCCAGCTCATTCATACTTTACATGCTTTACTGTGCAGAACATGTCACAAACCCTTGTTTTAAATGTAGACATTGCAACATGTCAGTTCTTCCTGTCTGACCCCTCGTGCATGTGAATCAACTTAAGTTTCTTTCCTTCTTTTAATAAAATCCCCCTTTTTTCACACATATTACATTTCAAAATTATATTTTATTTACCTACAACTGTTTCATTGCTGTTTTGGATTTTATGACTTGACATTTAATATAATCTCAACATTATTATAAGCTTGCAGAATGCCTGTTGGTGAATGGGGAGGTGTATATGCACATATACAGCAGAAACAGAAGCCTTCACATCCAATGTGGTATTTTGACGAGTCGGTCTGAAGTCCATTTGCCCTTTTCTGCGATATGCCTTACCACCATTGTATAAGTTGCAGTACTTAGACATGTAGGTACATACATTTAAGTACCCCAGTCCAGTTAAAGCACCACAATGTCTGACTGGGCACTTCCACCACTCCGTCATTGTCATCCATTAGAAATTTCTGACCACACTTTCTTAATGCCTCACTGTGCAGTATTTCAGTTTGCCAGACATAACTTAACGGCTGGACATGAACCCAAGAAGCTGATTAGATGTAAATAATAACAACTGACCCTTGTTGAATGTAATGTTATGGGTCTGACTTCACATTTTATTGACATGAGCGTGTGTGATGTCTTTAAATTATCTCCTTTGTTTACCCATATACAATATGTCTTCCTGTCACCCAGTAACCCATAAATTATTGCAGAGAAACAAAGTTTTAGCTGATATTTCCAAATACTGCTACCTGTGATTAGAAATATTCAGTGTAGGGCAGGGTAACCAATAAATTTCCAAAATTATGAGGATATTTTCATTTTGTACACTCTAAACTTGCTTATACGTGAAACTGTCAAGTCTAACAACCTCAAAACAATACACAGTAAACAGTTTTGATTTCCTGGAAGTTTTTTAAGTCTTAGCTTGATGAATCAATAGATTCAAGAGTAAGTTCCTATCATGCTGTTGTCTAAGAGTGCTTTCATCTGTTTCAGGGGCCATTTGCCTTCATCAACAAACAGGCGGCAAGGTACACTGATCAGTGTGTCAGACTGCTAGGCATTATGCATCTCCTCATTTACTACTTTCTGACAAACTTCATCAACCAACCTCAACTATGTCAAGATGTTAAAGCTGCTTAATGTGAAATCTCTTCAGTTTCTGGCCTGCATTCCATGATTTTTGTCATTCAAAATATATTCTGGGTTGGTATGATCTAGGCAGCCCCTGTCATGCATGGAATTATTCCATGACCCTCTTCTTTTGTGAAATAGGAGCAAACTCCCATGGTATATGCATGATTTGAAAACTTTCCCTATGAAAGCAGAAATGATTTTTTGCAAAGCTTTGATGAAATAGACATGATGTAACTCTTACACCTTTGTCAGTGCAGCAACTCTTTGTTCTTGTGTCAGTAGATCTTTTGGACAGGAGAAAGTATTGAAGTTTTATGCAATTTTTGTCTGAGAAGTTACATGTATATACAGTACATAAACCACAGATTGGCCCAGTGCGGATGCAGATCATTTTTTCTACAGGTTCTACTACACTAAATCAGAATCACATGCACCCCAAGGGAGAACCGTGTGGAAACTCAAACGGACAAAGGCCTGTGACAGTTGTAATTGGATGAAATAGTGCTAGATGTTTATGTGTTTCAAAAGCACATCCCTTCATTAATTAAAACTGACCACAATTTGAAAGGTCACATGCAACGTAAAACACAAGTTTGCAGATTCAGATACCTTTCTCTATGCTCTTACCGAAAAAAATGATCCAAAAAGCTAATTAAACCTATAAAGTTGAAAAAAAAACGCAATGAAAAAAAGCTTCATCACTGGTCAGTGTTGGACGCCTTCCACCCCTGTACTGTACACTGTCAGTCATAATGGGAGGCAAGGTTGACTGGTCACTGTTGCACACCAGCACCCCTGTACTGTTCACTCTCAGTCTTAAATGGAGGCAGGGTTCACTGGTCAGTGTGTGGACACCAACCACACCTGTACTGTACACTGTCAGTCATAATGGGAGGCAGGGTTCATTGGTCAGTGTTGGACACTAACTGCCCCTGTACTGTACACTGTCAGTCATTATGAGAGGTAGGGTTGACTGATTAGTGTTGGACACCATCCACCCCTGTACAATGTACACTGTCAGTCATAAAGGGAGGTAGGGTTCACTGGTCAGTGTTGGACACCATCCATCCTGTACTGTACAGTGTAAGTCTTAATGGGAGGTAGGGTTAGCTGGTCAGTGCTGTCCATCCCTGTACTGTACACTGTTAGTAATAATGGGAGGTACGACTCCCTGGTCAGGTTTTAACACCAGCCACCCCTGTACTGTACCCTGTCAGTCACAATGGGAGGCAAGGTTCACTGGTCAGTGTCGGACACCTTTTCCCCCTGTGCTGTACATGTTCAGTCTAAATATAATATAACCTTCACCGGACTATGATCGACATCTTCCCTCCCCGTACAGTACACTTTCAGTTTAAATATTCATGTTGTTTTTAACTATGTCATTATGGTATGAGACAGCACCCATGCAGGTGATATAGTGTTTACATAAGCTTACAGTTTCACCCCTGTCTAGTGTTGATCAGTGGCTGTCATAGTGACATGGTATCAACAGTCACCAAGGTGACACAGTGCCCGTGATCATCATGGTGACATGGTATCAACAGTCACCAAGGTGACACAGTGCCAGTGATCATCATGGTGACATGGATCAACAGTCACCAAGGTGACACAGTGCCAGTGATCATCATGGTGACATGGTATCAACAGTCACCAAGGTGACACAGTGCCAGTGATCATCATGGTGACATGGTATCAACAGTCACCAAGGTGACACAGTGCCAGTGATCATCATGGTGACATTGTAAACTGACAATCTTAATGACATGGTACCAATGACTATCAAAGTGAGATGATACCAGTATGCACAATGGTGACATGGTGTCAGTGTCCATAATGGTGACATGGTGCCAATGTCCATAAAAATGACATGGTGCCAATGTCCATAATGGTGGCATCGTACCAATATCCCTAAAGGTGCCATGGTGCCAGTCATCATGTTGATGACATGGTACTAAAATCCATAATGTTGACATAGCACCAATGTCCATAATGACGGCATATTGCCAGTATCAATAATGGTGACATAGTGCCAATGTCCATAATGGTGACATGGTGCCAATGTCCATAATGGTGACATGGTGCCAATGTCCATAACGGTGACATGGTGCCAATGTCCATAACGGTGACATGGTGCCAATGTCCATAATGGTGACATGGTGCCAATGTCCATAAAAATGACATGGTGCCAATGTCCATAATGGTGGCATCGTACCAATATCCCTAAAGGTGCCATGGTGCCAGTCATCATGTTGATGACATGGTACTAAAATCCATAATGTTGACATAGCACCAATGTCCATAATGACGGCATATTGCCAATATCAACAATGGTGACATAGTGCCAATGTCCATAATGGTGACATGGTGCCAATGTCCATAACGGTGACATGGTGCCAATGTCCATAACGGTGACATGGTGCCAATGTCCATAACGGTGACATGGTGCCAATGTCCATAATGGTGACATGGTGCCAATGTCCATAATGGTGACATGGTGCCAATGTCCATAATGGTGACATGGTACCAATGTCCATAATGGTGACATGGTACCAATGTCCATAATGGTGACATGGTACCAATGTCCATAACGGTGACATGGTGCCAATGTCCATAATGGTGACATGGTGTCAATGTCCATAATGGTGACATGGTGCCTATGTCCAAAGGGTGACATGGTACCCATGTCCAAAGGGTGACATGGTACCCATGTCCAAAACGGTGACATGGTGCCAATGTCCATAATGGTGACATGGTGCCAATGTCCATAATGGTGACATGGTGCCAATGTCCAAAGGGTGACATGGTACCCATGTCCAAAACGGTGACATGGTGCCAATGTCCATAATGGTGACATGGTGTCAATGTCCATAATGGTGACATGGTCCCAGTGTCCATAACGGTGACATGGTCCCAGTGTCCATAATGATGACATGGTGCCAATGTCCATAACGGTGACATGGTGCCAATGTCCATAATGGTGACATGGTGTCAATGTCCATAATGGTGACATGGTGCCAATGTCCATAATGGTGACATGGTGCCAATGTCCAAAGGGTGACATGGTACCCATGTCCAAAACGGTGACATGGTGCCAATGTCCATAATGGTGACATGGTGCCAATGTCCATAACGGTGACATGGTACCTATGTCCAAAGGGTGACATGGTACCCATGTCCGTAACGGTGACATGGTGTCAATGTCCATAACGGTGACATGGTCCCAGTGTCCATAACGGTGACATGGTGCCAATGTCCATAACGGTGACATGGTCCCAGTGTCCATAATGGTGACATGGTGTCAATGTCCATAACGGTGACATGGTCCCAGTGTCCATAACGGTGACATGGTGCCAATGTCCATAATGGTGACATGGTGCCAATGTCCATAATGGTGACATAGTGCCAATGTCCATAATGGTGACATGGTGCCAATGTCCATAATGATGACATGGTGCCAATGTCCATAATGGTGACATGGTGCCAATGTCCATAATGGTGACATGGTGCCAATGTCCATAATGGTGACATGGTACCAATGTCATGCCATGTCAAGAATAGCTATCTGCACATATACTGCAATTCTGATTTTTTAACAAGATAGCACCTTCACAGCATGTGGATATGGAGCCCATGGCTTTTGAGATATTGTAAGAAGCATGTGCATTAAATGTGCATGATAGTCTGCTGGGGTTTGATTGTCCGTTTAATCCTCTGTGGTGTTCTTCACCAGTTGATCTTTTTCTCCCTTGAAACAACATTCTAAATGATATCGTACACAAATGGTAGAAAAAATATGCTGAAAAAACATAAGAAAATGACCACATTGAGAAATGAATTATATTCACAATGGGTAGTACAAGGTAGTTAATACAGGTGAATACCATAGTGGACATATATGTCCATTTTAATGGTGGCGAACTGTGCTGGGTGCATGCACCTCGCTCTTTTGTGACAACTTGACCATGTGGCCAATATCATCAGTGCTAGTGATTGGAAAAACACATTAATAACCTTTGTGGGATAACCGTCCAAATGTTGTATGTGAACTCTCCAGGTGGGCTAATCTACTGACTGTTCCACGTGCCATGAGATATAATTAGACGGACAATTCACAATCTTAGAACACTTGTACATCAAAAAGGCATGGCATCTGATCCAAGACAGCCATCATCGTTTTACACCTTCTTTAGGGGGTTGTATAGCTGCCCAGACCATATGAAACCATCTGTCCTTATGCCCAGCAGTGTCCATGACTGATTCTGACACTTTTAAACTTTAATGAACCGGGCACATAGCGGGCACATTTGCACCTACAGATGGCATGATACCCTCTAAAATGTGGGTACTGTTGTGGAATGGCCATCAAGATCACCTGACCTTACATTTTGGAAGAAGTTTTCATGCCTTGAGGCATCAACCATAGAATGTTCCAAGAGATATTGGTATAGTCCTGACCCATTTGTCTAATACTATGCCTGTGTTAGGCATTCAGTGAGACAATGAAAAGGTGTGTGTGTGTGTGTGTGTGTGTGTGTGTGTGTGTGTGTGTGTGTTGGATGTTGGGTGAGTGAGTTCATATTGAGGCATCAACCATAGAATGTTCCAAGAGATGTTGGGCCATATTGGTATAGTCATGACCCATTTGTCTAATACTATGCCTGTGTTAGGCATTCAGTGATACAATGAAAGTGTGTGTGTGTGTGTGTGTTGGATGTTGGGTGAGTGAGTTCATATTTAACGTCACATCGGCAATATCCCAGCCATATCGTGACGAGAACATTAACTCTAATATGTATACTATAAAAACCTGTCGAAGATGGACAGCAAGAACACTAGAATATAACAATATATGAATATAACACCAGAATGAAGAACTAAAACATTGTAATTAAAGAAGACAATACATCATAAAACACAGCCTATAGACCGCCAGCAACTGAAGGTAGATCACCACACTAGGGACCATGGAGACTTAAAGTACTTGTGCTATCTGCATAGACCCTAGCTGGATTTACACCATCCCTTCAACCGCTGGTGAGTATACGAAATGCTAACCACAATTAAAACCACAAGAATACTACGATTAAAAACCTGGTAGACTTAAGTTTACATCGAATGTTTGTGGACTTACGTACGCTCTCAGGAGGACAATAATTTTACTTCAACCCCAGCCACTAACAATTCTAGTTTCTGACTACCAATCATTAAAATACTTTTATATAGAGAACATATTACTCAAAATTCAACCAAGAAATCAATTTCCTTTAAAAAACCAATAACTAAATGATCACTGACTGTGTTAAAAAGATCCTTAACGGTTTTTACAGTAAAATACTTATCCGTTATGATGGAGAATTCAACAGTCAAGCAGGATATGCTTGACAGTGATTCTCTCATCACAAGGGATGCAAAACGGAGGATCCTCACCTTTCAAAAGGTATGCATGAGTGTATCTTGTATGACAAATACGACGTCGCAAAATGACCTCTTCAAATCTGGACTGACAGCCCAAGTAGGTATAACCAATGTAGGGTTTTATTTCATGTAGTTTATATATACCTACTTGGGTGTCCCACTTCTTCTGCATCAGATCACGAGTGTAAGCTGTAATGCTAGCTTTGTAGTCCGAAAAAGGAATAAGAAGTGGTGTCACAGATTTGTTGAGTGCTGCCTTGGCAGCAAGATCGGCCATTGTATTCCCAGAAATACCAACATGGCTGGGTAACCAATAAAAGACGATGTCGTATTGGCCAGTAGCAAGATCATTATATAATTCAATAATTTATATTAAAAGTGGATGTTTACAGAAAAGATTTTTAATTGCCTGAAGGCAAGAAAGAGAGTCTGAATAGATTATATAGAGTTGATGTTTTTGGTGTCTTATGGTGAATATATTTAAGAGCCTTTAATATGGCGTTAGGTTGCAATATACAATGGAGCCATAATCAAGTTTTGACCGTATCAGTGATCGATGAAGTTGCAGGAGGGTAGCTTGGTCCCCTCTCCACTTAGAATTTGAAACGACTTTCAACAAGTCAGGTGTCTTCATTCATTTAGTTTTGAGGGATTTGATATGTGGTAGAAACGTTAAATGTGAGTCAAAAAATAATCCCAAGAACTTGGCCTCCTTTACAACTTTTATGGGAGATCCATTTAGACAGAGTTCAGGATCTTTATGAAGTTCATAGTTTCCACAAAAATGTATACAATTAGTCTTGGTTTTAGAAAACTTAAAGCTGTTTTCAAGACACCATTTATTTATCTTGTTTAAACACAACTGCAGTTGCCGTTCAATGGTATGATTATTTTTACCACGACAAGAAATATGAAAATCTTCCACAAATACAGATCCATCAATTGAATCATTTAAAACTTTTCACAAACTGTTTATCTTGATGCTAAAAATTGTGACAGACAATATACTGCCTTGGGGGACACCCTGATCCTGATTATAATGGTCAGAGTAGAGCCCACACGGACTTGAAATTGCCTATCTTTTAAAAACTGAGATATACAAAGAGGTAAACGACCCCTCAACCCGAATTCATGTAAATCCTTAAAAATGCCATGTTCCCATGTGGTATCATATGCTTCCTCAAGATTAAAGAATATCGATACTCCATGTTGCTTATTTATTATTGCATTTTAAACAAAGGATTCTAGTCGTACCCAGTGATCAATGGTACTACGATTCTTCCTGAAACCACACTGAATATTTGTTAAAAGGTTATTGCTTTCAAGATACCATGTTAGTCTATTGTTTACCATTTGTTCCATGGCTTTACAGACACAACTCGTTAAAGAGATTGGTCTGTAATTAGATGGATCAGTATGATCCTGGCCAGGTTTTGGAATAGGGACTACAATGGCATTACGCCACGAAGTTAGGAAATTCCCTGTTGTCCACATTGTATCAAAAATATTCAAAAGTGTTCTCAAACATGATTCAGGTAAATGTTTCAAGAGCTGATAGTGTATATTATCAGCCCCTGTTGCTGTATCATGAGCTTGCTCAAGGGCAGTTCGTAGCTGATGTAGTGAAAATAGTTCATTGTAGTCTTCACCAGTGTCTGAGTTAAAATTAACTGTTATCTTCTCCTGTTGTTTCTTATGTTTCTGAAACTCCGTTGCATAGCTGGATGAAGAGGAATGCTTGGCGAGTGTTTCGCCAAACTTATTGGCAATGTCAGTTTTTTCCGCCAATAAATTATTACCATCCTTCAAATGGTCGACAGTAGATTTTGACCCTTTGCCTTTTATGCGTTTAATCATGTTCCACACCCATGACATCAGTGTGCGTGAATTAATGTTGGAAACATACTTTCGCCAAGGCTGACGCTTATTTTGCTTTAAAAGCACGTTGAGCTTATGTACTGTAGCATGTCGAAGAAAATAGTTTTCTGCCTTCTTCCTACTCTTTCTGGCTTGTTTACAGTCCTGATTAAACCATGGTTTACGAATATGTGGAATTGCAGAGGACCTAGGTATAGTTTCATCAGAAAATAACTGAATTGGAACCTGAGTACTGTAAACAGACTCATATTTCAAGTTTTGGCCTTGCTAAAATTCCACCTTGTTGCAGGTGGATCATCAATCGGGTTTGTAGCAGAAAGTATTGTGGGGAAATGGTCACTTCCACACAGGTCATCATGAACTGGCCATTCAAATTCGGTAGAAATACTGGGATGTGTAAGAGACAGATGAAGTACAGAATAAGTTCCAAAACCAGGATGTAATTAAGTGGCTGATCCATCATTAAATATGCATAAATTATGATTAGAAATAAAGTCTTCGAAGATTTTGCCTTTATTGTTAGTATCGGTACCTCCCCACAAAGGGTTGTATCCATTAAAATCACCCGTGATAATACAGGGTTTGGGGAAGCTGATTGTACAGATCCTGAAGATCAGACTGCTGAAGAACCAAAGATGGAGACATGTACAGTGAACAAAGCGTAAATGTTACTTGTAAAGAGAGGCGGACAGCAACCGACTGAAGATTGCTTTGAGTGAGTGAGTGAGTGTAGTTTTACGTCGCACTTAGCAATATTCCAGCTATATGGCGACGGTCTGTAAATAATCGAGTCTGGACCAGACAATCCAGTGATCAACAACATGAGCATCGATCTGCGCAGTTGGGAACCAATGACATGTGTCAACCAAGTCAGCGAGTCTGACCGCTCGATCCCGTTAGTCGCCTCTTACGACAAGCATAGTCACCTTTTATGGCAAGCATGGGTTGCTGAAGGCCTACTCTACCCCGGGACCTTCACGGGTCGAAGACTGCTTTGAAGAGGAACAGGACTATGAATCACACCCTGCCTCACCAAAATGGAAGGGCCACCAGTGGCTTTCTCACCTGGAGGTGAAAAAATGTAATGAATTGTACTGATGAAGATCACATTTGTCTGTATTTTTCAAGTATGTCTCCTGTAAACTAAAGGCTAATGGTTTAAAGTCTTGAGATAATAATTGTAGATCATCATAATTGGTCTTAAGGCCTCTGCAATTCCATTGTATTAGTTTAGGATTTTGTCTCATGGTGGTTGTATTGTCGACCTCTCATGAAAACTCCCAAGTTTCTTTTCTGAAGGTGGAGTTACATCCATCTCCAGGGGTTCAAAGGAGTTGTGAACCTCTAATGTAACAGGCGTCTCTACATCAGAGACATTTTTGGATGCTTGTTTCCGATTTAAGCGTTTCAGCAAGCTTTCAACATTTCAACATTTTCATCAAGATTAACAGTTTTCTGAGCAACCGTTTGATCTGATTGGCTGACGGTCTGAGATGCTGATGTCACAGTAGTCTGGTCACAAATAGTTTGCATAGAGATTGGTTGTTTCGATTCAGTTAAATCTGTTTGGCATGAAACCGACACTGATGAGGGTTTTCTGGAGACAGCAGCTGAATAACTGATTGTCGAAGATGACGTGGACTGCATTTGATGTACTTGTTTTTTGGCCTCAGAAAAGGAAATGTTACTTTGATATTTCAACTTCAGGATTTTGAATTGGATCTGCCTTTCAGGGCAGGATTTTGATGATGAAACGGGATCACTTCTGCAGTTTACACATTTAGGATCTTTGCTGCAGTGAGCATCTTCATGATCCTCACTGCAACGGTGACAGCGATGTACATTTCGGCAGGTTTTGAGCTATGTCAAAACCTCTGATATGTACAACATCGGAGTGGAGTCGGGATGTACACCTCCACTCCGATATTGAAACAACCAGCTTTTATTGATTTAGGGATTGTGGTCAATGAAAAAGTAAAGAGATAGGTGTTGCTTTGAACAGTTCTACCATCTTGTTTCTTGACTGTGAAACGCTTTACAGACGTGACATTTTGATCTTTAAGTTCTTCACGATTTCCTCTACTGACACGTCTGACAAACAACAGGCTCGGTCTCGAACAATACCTCTACTCAAATTGAGTGTTTTATGTTGAGTGACCTTAACGTTGGCATTTGCAAACTGGTGTTGTTGCGATAGATTCTACATTCTACAAAGAGCTGACCACCACCGAGACACTAGACGTTTTTGACTTTTCCACATATAGATTGGATTGTCTTGGAAATCAAAAAAGAAGTGAGTGAGTTAATATTTAACGTCACATCGGCAATATTGCAGCCATATCGTGACGAGAACATACGTGACAAAAAGAATATGTATGGATATTATGAAGACCCTGTCTACGAAGGACAGTAAAACCACTAGACTATCACAGTTATTAGTAAAACTAGTGTGGAAACTTAAAAAATAATAGTATCACTATTTGGACAGTACAATATAAAAACAGGCCATAGATCGCCAACAACAGAGGGTAGATCACCATACTAGGGGCCATGGGGACTTACAGTACCTCTGCTACCTGCATGGTCCCTAGTTGGATTTACAACATCCCTCAGCTGCTGGCGACTGTATGCAAGATTAGCCACAAATTGACAGTTATCTTGAGGGGCAACATGAATGATGTGTGGGTCCATTATACAAGATTACTGATGTTGTTTGGATGCGTTGTGAAGATTGTGTGTCCATAGTGATGGCAGCCAAGTTCCAGAGCGAGTTCTCAACATCATTGGTGTTGCAGTACAGACGTTTATCTGTGTGGTGTAACATCAATTTATAGGTGTAGGAGTTAGCACTGTTGGGTTGAGTTACTACAAAGTGGAAGAAGAGTTTTCGTAAAGAGCTTGAATGAATTTTGATGTTTTGACCTAGTTATTTGTTTTCTCATTTTCTAGATGAGAATAGTAACTTAGGTGATGGATGTGGTGTGTGTGTTTGCTGCCTGGTCCATGGAGTAACATAGCTGTGTATGTGCGAGTAGGAGCTTATCTACATAAATGTAACACATTTGTTTTGTGCAGGAAAGATGGTGTCCACTGCTTTAATGTTGTGGATTATTTCAGTGCAAGTTCTTGAGTGTTTGTTCTGTATTTGTTTGAATGAGCACAGGGAGACATGACAGAATGATACGTTGTTGATGTTTGATGTTTTCTGCTTGTTATAATGATGATAATATTGCTTTTAATTCTCCTGTGGGTGTACTTGATGTAATATATATTGGTTGTGTTTGTGGTTGTGTGAGATGGGGACCACTGGGGGGGGGGGGGTAAAATGTAGCCCCTAAGAATTTTATTATCCCCCTGGCATTTCGTTGCCTTGTCTGTCCATCATTTTATTTCCAGGGTTTAACTAAAAAACTGTTCAATACTTTTCAGCAAAAATTAGTAGATACAGCAAACAGAACCTAAGGTGGTTTGGTTACTTTTATTTTTCTCGGTTTACATGGAAATGATTTGGACTCAAAAAGGGAGGTGTGGGCTTCGTTTCTAGAACACAGCTCAAAAACCTTTCAATATCTTTCAACAGAACTTAGGAGACACATGAAACTTATCTTGAAGTGAGGTTCTTTACAGATTATTGTCATTTTAATCTTTCCCGCTTTCCCTTGGAAACAACTTAGACTCCGTCTCAAAAGGGAGGGTTAGACTGTTTTCTGGAGCACAACTCGAAAACCTCTAAATATCTTTCAGCAAAACTTGGTAGATATGTGGTTCCTTTTGCTGTATGCAGATTTTGTCATTTTATTTTCCCCATTTTCCATGGAACCAGTTCTCATTTAGTCTAAAAAATCACGCTTGGCTTTAAGTAATTGTGAGAATTTTGTTCTTTCATATAGTTAGGGGCTCAGGAGATTTGTCATCTTCTGACAATTTTGAAGCCCCACATGGAAGCCCAAGTTGCAGTTTCTTTAAGAGTGATAAGCATTTTCTTTCTGCATTTGGGGGTTTTTGGACGTGATACGTAGTGAAAAGTCAAATAATGCTCGGGAGAACCTGTTTCCGTTTGCAGTGTTTGAAACTCCCAAAATTTAAAACCAGACAGTCGGACTGGTAACTTGATAATATTTCCAGTCCAGATACAAACTTGCCTTTCCAATAAAAAATGAAAACAACCAGGTTTCTGAATACTGTCTTTAACTGCATGTAAGCTACATGTACATGGCCTGATTCATAAATGTGTTTCATGTCTGCCTCACACTTACAATCAAGATCTGTTGAAACACAACGGCACTCTACAAAGCTGTTTTTGACCTGGGTAAGGAGTCAGGTCTTCTGTGATGATTTTGATTCCATCTGAACCTGTCTGCTCATACTATGAACAGTATACTCGTAGTAAGGTAGGCTAGGGTAAGGGTCTTAGGGGTCAAAATATCTACCAGACCTCCCGACTGGCAACTTTTGAAATTAGACCATCCGAGATGAAAATAGACAATTCCAGATGGTCGGGTAGGCAGTAATGTTAAACACTGCTTTTGGAGTGGCATTTTCCATGGGAAATATACATTATTATGCATCTGTCTGTTTAGAAAAAGGGTATGAAATTTAAAAGTCTCCTATTATGGCATTTTTTGTAGCTTTACTAGGGGGTCATTATGCCAGACCATACAGAAATGTATGAAGATGGCCATTGTGTCGTGTTTGGTGTTTGTGCTTCTCTGACATCTTGTTCCATATGTAAAATGTATTCAAAATTTTCACCATTTGGTGTGGAGCCACTCTGTTTTGGTTTGACAAGCAGGATAGTTTTGACATTTTGAAGACGTGTCCCAAGTATTTACGTAATCTGGTGATTCACTTAAACACATTTGTAAGGCTTACATTAGGAAAACTGTACCAAAGATATCGCATCTACAAAATACATGCAGTATAAGCACACCTACACTCCTAATTTATTAATAAAGAACATGATACATACCACATTAGATGTTATGTATGCATATATGATATGCTGGTCTTTTGTTACGACTAAAATGGCTAAGGGAAACTGTGAATAAAAGTCCCACCCTTTATATAATGGACGTTTCAAAGCACCTGTATTTTCAAAGACATTATTGCCCCTCTTATAGATTCTTAGCTATCAATATAGATTCATATCTAAATGCTTCCAGTGGTGTAAGGATCTATTCTGAAATGTCACATCATAACTGAATAAAGATATCTATAAGGTTTGTAAGTTTGTTGTGTTTTCTGTCTAATTTGAAATCACTATTGTTGTGTGAGGTTACTCAGGTTACACGGTTGTGTTCCTGAAATGGTTTTGATTACTTATAAACACCAGAATCTTTGCTTTTAAATAGAAAAAAAGTTCCAAACAAACTGCCATCCTATTGCAGGTTTGTATCCTGTCACTTGGTTGTCAGGTTTGTCCAGCAAAAACCATGTGCATGTTAATGCAAATAAATAATACAAGGGACACTTATAAATTCAGTTGGCTGCAATATTTCAACCTAAAGCAGTGTTCCATAATCTAAATATCACCACAAGTTGTCAGATGGTATAGGCACATTCCATTTCCTGGTGCTGTATCGTTTCTCATACTGCAAATACGAAGCTGATATTTCTACCACAAGTTGTCAGATGGTATAGGCACATGTGCATCAAGTGTGAATGTTCGAAATGGACTGCAGTGCACCATGCAACCAGTGTTGATAGGAGTTATTTTGGCCATTTTTCTCGTTGAGTATATTGTTTTGCATGGGGAATGAAATGCTCTTCCATTTCCTGGTGCTGTATCGTTTCTCATACTGCAAATACGAAGCTGATATTTCTACCACAAGTTATCAGTTGGTATATTCACATGTGCATCAAGTGCAAATGTTCGAAATGGACTGCAGTGCACCATGCAACCAGTGTGAATGTGGCTCTTTTGCCCAATTTTTCAGTCGTCTATCGTTTTTCGCTTCGGCAGTGAAAGGGTCTTCCATTTCCTGGTGCTGTATTGTTTCTCATACTGCAAATACGAAGCTGATATTTGTACCACAAGTTGTCAGATGGTATAGGCACATGTGCATCAAGTGCAAATGTTCGAAATGGACTGCAGTGCACCATGCAACCAGTGTGAATGTGGCTCTTTTGCCCAATTTTTCAGTCGTCTATCGTTTTTCGCTTCGGCAGTGAAAGGGTCTTCCATTTCCTGGTGCTGTATTGTTTCTCATACTGCAAATACAAAGTTGATATTTGTACCACAAGTTATCAGATCGTAAAGGTGTGAATGTTGCTCATTTTTGGACTGCTCAGCCGATCTGCAGGTTAACACAATGTAACCTTTATCCAGACTCTTTAGGCTATGGATATTAGAAATACTTTTCTTATTTTCATATTTTCAACATGCGGACATGATTCACAAAACGAACACATGTATTCTCAATAAGTTATAAAAACTAGCTTCTGATGTACAGTTCAGATAATTGATAGCAATAAAAGACATCCTACTCTCAAGAAATCATGTAGGGAAGACCAGAATTTACCAAACATGTCTTCTTCACCTGATAACCGGTATGAATATTTTGAGGAATCATAGTACTGTTTAATCTGGTTCTTGATGTAAGCGATATCAGTTTTTTGCTTTTTAACCGAGAATTTGTAGATCAGGTTGACTAATAAAATTATAGCAATTATAGGATTGATCAGTTTTCCTTTTAAACCAAACATTATCTTGAAATCGGAAATATTACATTTACTTGAACTGATTTTGACCACGTTTCTGGATGTTTCCAAATTTCCACAGTTTCTTTGCAATACCAAAATAGGTGCTCTATGGTCTCTACTTCTGCTTTGCAAAGACGACAAAAAGGCGAATCTGATAACTTTATCTTAAACTTAAAACTGTTAATCGGAAGAATACGATGATTTATTCTACATTGAAACCATTTTAGAACAGTACTACAAGTAGATTTTTGTGCAATGGTATTGAACACTCTCCGGTCTTCATCTGGAAATTGTAGGCCTTAAGTTCTTTCCCATTTTTTATAGCAAGACAATTGTTGAAACTTATAATCAAGCAATATTGCATACACATGTTTACTTTTTAAATTTTTAAAATTGAAAGGGTAAATTAGACATAAAAGAACGTTTATTTCTTTTTCATTATGCTCTAGTTTGTTTATATAGGCTGACACTGCTCTTTTTACGCTTTCGAAAGTCAAAAGATTTGTTTTAAGTTTAAACTTCATCTGAAATTCATCAAATTGTAAAACTCTACCTTCTTCACTAATTAGGTCATTTACAAATACAACTCCCTCTTTACACCATGAACTGTAGAAAAATGGTAGATTGTCATTTGTAATTTCGACATTTTTCTAAATCGACTGGTTGAGCAGTTCGAATTTTTACAGGTTCTTAGAAAATGGGAATATGACAGAAGTACATCCTTCCCAAAAACATTTGTCATATCAGGAATAATTTCTTTTTCTATGTTGCTATATGCTAACCAAAATAATTTTTCATTTCTGAGTCTGTTGATGAACAACACATTCCACTGAAGATTTCCACTATGCAATCGGCCTATCCATCTCAGGTTTTGGGACATTATTTTTTCTCTTATACTGGGGGCTTTTATGCCTCCATGTTCCGGGTTAAGAACCAAGACATCTCTTTTTACCTTATCTGGTTTACCTCTCCATATAAAGTTGAAACATTTTTTTCTGACGGCTTTCGAGTTGGACCTTAGGTGGATTTGGCAATGATGAAAATAGATGATTTCAATATAGTATTTCTTCCTATAGGAGTAAGACTCCTGGCTGACCAAATGTTCATTTGTTTTTCAATATGAGATATTTTTTCATCATATTTTTTTTCAACCATACATTCAAGATCAATATCAAATTGTATTCCCAGTAAAGAGAATTCTGTCTGAGTCCAACCAAATTTCCAGTTACTGCAAAGTTTATATCGTGACCTTTTCTTTGAGCCAATCCCAATTAACTTTGTATTTTTCCACATTTATCTTTAGTCAAGAAAAACGTCGAAAGAGTTTAAGAGTATGAAGAGTGACATACAAACTTTTCCCATTTCTATCTAAAGTTACGGTTGTGTCATCTGCGAATTGTGCAATCTGGTCTGTTTTCTGTCATATAGATTCTGCTGAATGCTACAACAAATAAATTAAAACAAAATGCATACAATGAATGTAAAGCAGACTAATGTTACAGCAACAATGTCAGGCTACTACCTTGTTCAGGAATGTATCCATCAATATCCTGATAAATGAACGACATTCCATTCATCTGAAGCTGGTAAATAATCCTGCTCTGTGTCCTGTTTCTTAATACAGTCTAATTTACGAAAAAGTGACATATCGTTTCGCGTCTTTCACATTGGTGAAACCTGATTAACCTGTCATTGGTCACCCAAGACAGCACACCTGGCAACTAATTGTATGATGTCCGCCATATAATGAGCAATCAATCAATCAACACAATGGTGGTTAATTCACTGAAGGTAGGATGTTGTTTTCACATTCGCACTTTACGACAGGGTGTAGTCAGTATATATTAATACATCTACACACACTGCCTTTTGCCAAATCCGCTGTAAAAGATAAAAGTTATTAATCAGTCAATGTGTTATCGGTTACTCCTTTGATCAATGTTTGTTTTTGTTACTCAGCTCATAAACCCTCTTGCATCACTTACATGTACATATTACATACCTTTGCCATTACAGACCTTAATTTATAATATTGAGCATTTAATCCAGACAGGAGAAATGCCAAATGGTAACCTTTGTTGAGTAACCTGAGTGGTGTTACCACTAATTATACCTGTTATTAATTCATTAACTGACTATCAAGAGAATGATGACAAATAACACGTGTAGGTTTACACCATCAAACGCGAGTTACAGCAAAGAAGATGTAATCTCTGTGTCGCATGCAGCCTGACAACACTTATGGGCCGAAACTGTTTTCAGGATACCAACGGAACTTCGATACATAAGAAATACGTACAGGCATTTGCTGTGTACTTGGGTAAGTCGGTGTAATCAGTTTTTCTTTTTCACGTAAGAAAATTTTCAGATTTCTCTGCCAATGGCACAGTCATTGTTTATAGTTTACGAATTTAAATTAATCAACTGAGTGTTTTTATTATCATAGATAATAAACCAGGGTAGCTACCATAACTACCAAAATTTACGTATGGTATTTGCTATCACAGCTGGGTCAACACTAAAAACTATCTAAATATAAAGCTTTGCAATCTTTCTGACTGAAACAAATGGCTTGCCACGTGCCTGTAGACATCATATTTTCACATAACATGATTAAACAGCAATGTACAAAACACAGATATAGAATCAAATTGGATCAGTCACCATACCATCCAAGCATCCTAAAAAAAACTAGACTGCTGGGATATTTTGTTACTTTGTTATTTTTTTTAAATAATGGCATTTCATGGACATTCGGCCTCCTGACTGTTTAGGTGAAGAAATTCGGCTAATATGGACCGGAGCCCAGTACTTAAATGCATAACCTTTCCTCCTATATATATGTTTTTCCATATTGAAACAGGTTGAAAAAACAACTAACTTAAAAGACAGTTCAGTTGATTTTAGGAATAACCTTGTTTACCTAGCCACTTCTGAAAAAAACAGCTAATTCACATATTTTTTACATTAATCGGAATTTCCGTGGAAAACATTTACTTTGAAAACTTGGAAGGTTATGAAAATTATCCAGTGTGTGAAAAAGAGTTGTTACTTTAACACTGCACAATGTCAAAAACTAAAAATATTGATACCATTAAACAATAAACGTTATCACTTTCAAGATGGAATTTATTGTGATGCCTGATTCCACTGAACACTTCGCATGAATGAGAGCTATAGGGCAAGATACATATCTTGCTCACTCTCGAGTATTGGTTAAACATTGTCACATCATTAGATTTTATCGACTGGTATGAAAGTGTGCGGGGTAGCGATCATCACAAGGTCCATTTCAGTGCTAAACACCCAAGCACGAGCCACCTTTTGAACAAATCGATAAATATGATATATTTTTGGTTGACATTGCAATCAGGGTGGTCAGAAAACTTAACTGTGGTAAAATTGGTCCGTTATAAGTAACTCCAAGTCTGGCACACACAAGAAGATTGAAATATAGGAACACCAGAGTACATCAACATAGCTCTACTAGCACCAACACACAGACCCGAGTCAGAATACATTGAATATCAGCAGAAAAATAATATATAAAATATTATATAAACAGATCTTTTCGTATGTATGCGTGTTGTTTTTAAATGAAGAGATTTCCCCTCTAACATCTGCTTCTATCAACTGTTTGATCCATCAAGTGAATTATCTCACTTGAGCTCGATGAAAAACATGGTCGTCCGCCGCTGACTTTTCGAGGCGTCTCCTATTCTCGCGGTACAACGAGAAAGTAACGTTATTAGGTGTAAGTAGGGGAATCTTATCGGGAAGGGCGGGGGAAAGTTGCGATTTTTCCAAGTTGGTTAAAACTCACGAATAATCGCTACACTGCAAAATTTTGATAATTCACAGACGTAATCCACTTCCTAGTTACTGGTCAATGATGTAAACAACCGCTAAGTATCATGCATCGGCGACCTCGGCAGAAAATGTATTTCAGTGTAGCATATCAGTCATTGTCATGAAGTGAGTTTAGGATCGATCTTTGTCAAATTTGACACGCAAATGTGAAATTATCTCTGCTCTCCGCACATAATTTCAGTTCAATTTTCTTCCAACCACTATTTATGTAATGGCACCACATTTATGAATTTCCGCATGGTTTCACAATGCACAAAGCCAATGGCCGCCATGTGAAAAGGAGTTCTCGGCACTGAACGATTGTTGATTAACTTGTTGCCATTAGATAAATAAGAAACGAAAAATTAGACATAAATTATGTAATTTCAGGCAAACTTTGACATGGATCTTACGAAAATTGTATTAATGAAACTTATTTATGCCACACTAATTTAACATGTACGTCTACGCACGGGAATACATGTAACGTTAAGTGGCCCAAGTCCGCTAGCTTTCTTTAATTATCCACCCGACATAACTGTTACGGATGCTCTTTTGACCACCCTTCTCAGCACAGTAAGTCTAATGTTACCTGTTCCCGAACAAAGAAACACATATTCCGTTGCTGGAAGAAATGATAAATGTAGATGTTTCTGTGAAAGCAAGTCGGCAATACTTGATTTTATAGTCAAAATAACTTGCTATTACACACACAGATGGAGCCATGTAGCTGTAACAATATTTTTAAGCAATATTTCAGTTGAATTAACTTGTAGTTGATTTAGATGAGAGACATGGCAGTATAATTGTAGACTTATTTATTAGAAGTGCGTTGTTTACATGCCCGTAAGGATCTGAGTTAGAATTGGTCTTTGTAAACCCATGCATGTGAGAGGCAACTTCAGGAAATGGGCGGTCAGGCGCGCTGATTTGGCAGACACTTCTCATGAAATCCCCGAAAGGGAGGAGATTGTGCTGTTGGCCAGTGGATTGTCTGGTCCAGACTCCATTACAATACAATGCAACATAAAGTTACAATCAAAACGCACAAATGCCTGTGTTCTTCAGAGTAAGCCCAGTCGTTTCCACTTTTCCCCACTGACCTAGGGTGACAGTTTTATGCTGTGCATAACATTACTATGGAGTCTTATGCTTATGGCTTGTTTCCTATGCCGGTTTGTCCAGGATTAATATTTGTCCATAAACATTTGGTCCTGCTCTTTCAAGACTACTGATGGCACAAAGTTACCATGGTTCCCACCTAAAATAATATGAAAAATGTATGCTTTTCCATATTTTTTCATAAGATTAATTATTTATTGTAAGGAATGAAAATATCAAATTTTTGAGTAAAATATTTTGTACATAGATAACGTTGACTGCAACTTCTAAAATCTGAGGGAATGGTGTAAATCCAGGTGGGGTCGATGAAGCCACCAAACGTACTTTTAAGTCACCATGGTCCCTTAATGGTGATCCAAGTTCAGTTGTTGAAGTCTGTGTTCATGGTATTCAATAGTTAAAACGTTTTATATTTACATACTTATTTTACATTAATATCGGTGATAGACTTCTTGTTGTTAACTGTCCTTCGTTTTTCATAATTTAACGTTATGTGTTATGAATGTTGAACTTGTTTAGCCACAAGCTGAAATACTACCGATGTGACAGTTTCAAACAAGTAACAGTCGATTGTGCAGTGTCTGTAGCACAAAAACTTTAAATGTGTTAATGTATTTTTTCACTTCCCATCAGTTACAGGCGCTTTTGTTTGTAAACAAAAATACCATAGCACTCAAATTACAAAGGAACGCGAGTTTGTATCAATAGATGCTGTTTACACATTGCTCATTGCAACTAAAACAAAGATAATATATATCCAGTGGCATATAGTTTGAGACCCGTGAAGGTCCGGGTTAGAATATTGATTTTCAGTAACCCCTGCCTGTAGTAATAGGCGATTTACGGGATCGGGGGTTGCTGACTTTGTTGACACGTCCTGTTGTTGATCAGTGGATTTGTCTGATCCAGACTCAGTTAAGTATTTACAGACTGATGTCATACAGTTGGAATGCTGCGGGGTGTGGCATAGAACAGAACTCACTCACTCACCAGTGTTTGAAATGTGAAATGAATATTGTCAAACTTGCTATCACCTGACTGTGGCCCCCTCGCTGGTTCTCAAGTATGGCTCTGGTCTCGTGACTTGGTAGATCGAACGTTCAGCGTTATAAAACTCTTTTTCAGTATCTAGCTCCTTTTAAAGATCACCCCGTGTCTTCATTAATACTCGAAAAATAGGAGAAAAATTATGGCGGTTGTTCGACAACAATTTTTAAAGATCACCCCGTGTCTTCATTAATACTCGAAAAATAGGAGAAAAATTATGGCGGTTGTTCGACTCCAAATTGTATAACATACACTGATGCACTGGGTAGAAAACACCGTCTAAAATTTACAAGTTTTCTGGCAGAAGTCCTCTGAAATGTGGTCACATCAAGTGACACTCTAACCGGCCACCGCACCAAGGTCAGAGTTCAAGTACAAATGTCATGACGTCATCATCGCCTGCACTGACGTCACGGGGTTCTCATCGACTGAGGGTTCATATGGATCATTCTGGTGCAGTGATGAGGTGGTGCCTATGTCTAATATTGTAAGTTTGGTCTCGCGCAGCGTCCCAAATATCGCTATTTGTTATAAATTCAACATATTTATTTTCAATTAATGACAGTTTTAATTAAACCTCATCACTTTCTAAAGTACTCCTCCCAATTAATGTCATAAAAATCCCATTTCCACATATTTTCGTATGGTTGCAAAGTAATTTGTGTTAAATATATTTTTCGCCATAAGTTTTTTTTTTTAGAATTACATGTATATATATTTTCACAACCGTTCAAAATGTGATTAAAATGTTATTAAACGTTAAAGAAATGTCAGCTGAGAACACATCTACCTAAATTTGGTCCTGTTTGAAATTAACATTTGGACACCTGCCATGACATAAAAATATAGTGTGGGTGTCTCACAACTTCTGAAAGTGTTGAAATATTATTGACTATTTTGCGTTCTATAAATGTTTGGAATTTTAATGTCACTCTTGCATGAATAATTTCATTAGCAGAAACATTTCTTGAAAAAGTTAGCAGCTATTTTTTCATTAAATTTAAATATTGAGGTCAAAATTCCTACCAAATAATGACAGTATTGTATGGAGGACCGTGTAACTGAAAAGGGGGAAAAAGAGGTCGTTCAGTTTTCTTCATATTTCAGTGTAGCTCTAACTTCCCACGCGGTCTTTGTGGCCATCTTTACTTGTACTGTTCTTCTGGACACCAACTGAAGCGTCCATTACAGTGTGTTTTGAGTTGTGGAATCCCATGACGTTGTATGGAGTTTTGTGAAAGTAGTTCTCGTCATTTTACCTAATTTGCATATTTATTAGATTTGGGGACAGATTTGTATACCAAGTTTAAATAGATTGGTTTATTGCATCGATAACACTGTGATAAATTGCTACACCACAGTGATCAATAGGATATGTTATATTCCAAATATATCAAGTCTGAATTACGTGCTACCGTAAGTCATATTTCTGATTATAATAAACAAGAAATTATCCATATATACAGTACTTTATACAATATGGGCCAGCCTTAAACCATCACAAACTTTACACGACCATAGCTGTGTGTTGCCTTCAACAAAACAAGTGAGCATCTGCGTTTAAAATCTGAACTTTGTAGTTAAGCAGTGGTCAGTTTGGCTTATCAGTGAACAATAGAAATAACTTCGAGAGCTGGGGCAATGAGTGTCGAAAGCATGCAATGTGACAATACCTGGAGGTTAGTCTCAGTGTTATAGGGCTTACTATGCAGAGCTATGGACTAAGTAAAATAAAGTGTAAAACATTACCGAGATTCTTATAAGTGTTCATTGTTATTAAATGGAAACAGTGCCATTCACCTTGATACCTAATAAGAACTATATACATTTATATATAAACATATGAGTCTGCCACATAAACAATCGACACTGATTAAGATAACAAAGCCTGAATGAGGTTTCACCCTGCTTTTAGCAACATTCCAGACATATAAGGGTAGGATACACCAGAAATGGGCTTCACACATTGTACTCGAGTGGACAATCGAACCTGTGTTATGGGCGTGACCTTGAGCGAACACTTTAACCACTTGGCTACCCCTATCGCTTCAGGTAACACAGAATATTATTCAGGACATTTGATAATCAGAATGTTTGAAAATTCATATTCATGTCTGTATTATCGACGTTTTTACTAAGTATACTTCCTCAGAGCAACGTTATTCATATGTGTATGTTTCATATATGTATTAAAACAGACATGGATACATCAACACACTTATCCATTCATACATTTTGCAGCAGCTTGACTACACAATCATGGATATCTATTTTAAACCTCGTACAAAACCTACATTACAGTACCAGTGTCTTAGTAGGCATCTGGCCTTCCTGTGAGATGAGACCCGTGAAGGTCAGGGGTAGAATACTTTCAGCAACCCATGCTTGCCATAAAAGTCGACTATGCCTGTCGTAAGAGGCAACTAACGTGATCGGGTGGTCAGGCTCGCTGACTTGGTTGACACGTGTCAGGGGTTCCTAATTGCGCAGATCAACGCTCCTGCTGTAGATCACTGGATTGTCTGGTCCACACTCAGTTATTTACTGCCGCCATATAGCTGGAATATTACTGAGTGCGGCGTAAAGCTAAACTCTCAGTCACTGCCCTTAAAACAATTCATAAACAAATGTTCTACCATCGTATGGAATCGTGCCAATCACTTGACTGTCTTGTCGTGACAGCTGTAATGTTGCTGGAAATTTGATACTCAGAATACAGTGAGTAATGTACAATTGATCCTACTCTTAACAGATTGCTGTTGGATTTAGGAGTTTGGCGCTTGTTTTATGGTGTCATCAAATGACAAGGATGAAGGATGTTGATGAAGAACACAGACAGTCTATTAAACGTGTATGCTCCATAACATGTATTACATGATGATTACAAATTCATCAAACAGCCTGCTTGTGTAGGATATGTCGAATTATTCTCTTCACCACATAGTACATATTCTGAGAAATCGTAAAAAATCCCAGGTCGCATGAACCTGAGGTCTGATGAAACACAAGGCAGATGGGAACAATATTGGTCAGTTAGAATGCACATAAGCCAAAACGAACAGAGTACTGCGGGGTAGGGAAAATATATACTGCTGAAGGTAGTAATCAGGGGATCAAGAAATATTTACCACATGAAATGTTGAGAGTGTTTTAAGTATCAATTGTTGTCAACTGCCTCTTGAGGGTTGTATCAATACAAGCTGCAGTAAAGAGCAATACCAGTATTTTGGAAAGATCCAAACATAACCTTTCCTTCAATACACAATCTGCCCTTTGAAACAGGTGAAACAAATAATTGTAACTGAAAGACGCTGGTCAGTTGATATAAGGGATAATTTTCATAATTTCTTTATCCTTCCAATCTTGGAAAAGAGGTGAAAACAGCTAATTCACATATTTTCTTTACACTAAACTGATTTTGTGGAATGCATTTACTTTTTAACAGTCAAAAACTAGGAAGGCTTAAAAACTTATCCAATGTGTGTAGAATAGTTCTGTTACTTTACCACTTTACAAAGTCAAAAACGAAAAAAGTACATTGATACCATTACCGTTATCTCTTGCAAGAAGAAATTCATTATGATACCTAATTAAATTGAACACTTCGCATGAATGTGAGCTATGCGGCAAGATTTCACTTCTTGGTCATTCTCGTGTATTGCTCAATCATGTCAATGCTGCCGTCGAACCCATTCGACAGAACAGTAGCCTAGTGACATCCCTAAACATAACTTGCAACGACTATCTACCAAACACGATTTACGTGTGATTTGAATTACGTATGGAATGAATAAATTCTCAGCTTTCTAAATATATCAAGTTTAAGAAGTTTACGCACCTCGAAACCAAACGCCCACGAATTAAAAATGTATTAGCATATAAGGTCTCCGCAACGGCCATTGTGTATGCGAGGCGCTTCACGTTCAACTACATACAGTCCGATTTTGCAACGTTATCATTTTTCTTTAAATGACCAAAATCTGTTATTTTTTTAAATATAAAATCAGAAACAAAACTTATTTTCGAAAAGTAATTAGAAAACAATAACCACTTTATGTGAAGACATTAATCACAAAAAAACGAGAACGGTTGTAACATCATGGACTGGCTGACACGGAAACCGTCATGGCAACGGTAGTAAACAATCACATCAACATGTTTCGAAAATCCTTTTTTCGCCATATTAGAATTTTAACTTTGTTTTCCGATTTCAGACACATGCTTTCTTCACAGTAAAGCCTAATATTCCCGATTGGTTTTTGGACAAAATTCGGCAATGACCAGGTGTTGACGTATGTGGATGACACGTGTGAGCGTGGCTAACTCGCTCATTTGTTGTTGAATTCCTTAACACACATGACCACATCCAAGCTAATGAATGAAAACGATTGATGAAATCTAAAAAAAAAAAGATGCAACGCAATAACGGCTATAGGTTGCAAAGACCAAATGTTACATATATTTAAAACGATATTGCAATACTTTGAGAAATCTTCAGTATTATTTTCCCAACAAATAATTAGGAAATAACGTAATTAGCAATTATACACAGCCTCACTTGTTTACTTTACATCGACCAGGGTAGTTACGGTTCATAGAAGTCTTTATATTTTCTGACATTTTTGTGACTCACAATAGAACTTAGATTGGCATGACGGCTTCTGCGATGGAAGATTTTCGCGAACTTTTCGGAAACTCGGATTGTGAAGGTGAAGAAGACTTTTTCGGGTTCGAGGACATGGACTTAGAAGAAGTTGAAAATTTGGACCTTCACGTGCTAAGAATTGTAAACCGGTTGATACCTCCGAAATGAAAGCTTTCATTTCTATTCTTTTAGTGATGGGTTTGTCATAGAACCATAGTATGAATCTTATTGGTCGAGTGACCCTCTACTCGAATGTAAAGGGTTCAAAGCTGTTATGGCAAGGGATAAATTTATTCACATACTTATGTTTTTTTCATTTAAACGACAATGCCAAAGATTTATGTCAACCTATGATAAGGGTCGCCATGTGTACATGGACAACTTTTTCAGTTCTCCTCTATGCCCGGAACTGAGTGACAACCGGGTGGGTGTGTGTGGCACACTGAGGGCCTCCCGACTGGGTGTCAAGTATGCAAGACCATAAGCTGGTGATGATCCGCATTTATACAGGGATAAAGAATTCTTGTAGATCACATGGATTGTTAAAAGACAAGTAAACCTTCTGACCAGCATTAACAATGATTCTTGTATTTTGAAAAGAGTAAGATGTAGGGCATCACCAAACTTCTTCTTGTTCAGCTATACAGTCAGCACATGGGAGGAGTGGACCAGGCAAACAAGCAATTGCAGTTGTAAGTGGTGGAAGGAGGTGTTTTTGTACCTGATGGAAGTTTCATTTAGTAATGCTCTGATAATCTTCAAAGCTGCAAACCCAGGTAAGAGAGTAAGTTCTGAAAAGTTCAGATTGGCCATTGCAACCATGTGCCTGGAGGGTTATGAGCGACTGGAAAGAGCACGATCTTGAGCGTCTAGACAGACTAACAGCTTGCCATTTCCAAGGTAAGACCCAGGATAAAACTCCTAAAGGTACGATCTCGTGCAATGACTGTGTGGTTTGTTCGTTCAAAGGTGCCCAAAGACCACTTTCATTTGCAAGAACTGTAATGTTCACATGTGCCCTGTACCATGCCTTGAAAGGTACCATACATTAATAAATTGCAAAAGCCCAGGTCTCCATGATTTAAAATATCAGTCAAAATGTCCAGTACCTGCTAGTACCTCAGGACAAAAAGAAAGATTTTATGAAAAAAAACACAAAAAACAAGAGTCATCAGAAGATGACATATCCCTCCGGCCCCAACATATTTGAAAGAACAAATCATCTGACTGGTACTTATTGTGTTTTTAGACCAAGTCAGAATTGTTTCCAAGGAATTCATGAAAAATATAAATGCCATATATCTGTAATCAGAAAAGGTCACCATTTCAAGATCTGTCTCATATAGCTGCCAAGATCTTTTGAAAGGTATGAAATGGTTTTCGAGTTGTGCTCCAGAAATGAAATCAGCAACGTGTTCATGGAACCGAGAAAATAATACATTACAAGATCCTGTACATAGCAAAAGGCACCACTTCGGGTTCTGACTGATATATCTACCAAACGTTTTGCAGAAAAATATTGAACAGTTTTGGAGTTCTGCTCCGGAAACGAAACACACCTCTCACTCTCACTGAGACTATGTCTGAAACTTTTCCATGGAAACCAAGAAAATAATAAATCATAAAAACTTGTACATTGCAAAAGGAACCACTTTCAGCTTTGATATATTTACCAAGTTTTGCAGAAAAATTTTGAGTTCAGCTCCGGAAACGAACCACACCTCTCACTTTTCAGACTATGTCCAAAACAAAATCCATGGAAACCGAGAAATTAATAAATCACAAAAACCTGTACATAGCAAAAGGCACCACTTCAGGTTCAGAATGATATATCTAGCAAGTTTTACCAAAAAAATATTGCACGGTTTTTAAGTTCTGCTCCGGAAACCAAGCGCACCCCACCATAAGACTAACACCAAAATGTTCCATGTAAAAACAAACAAAAAATATATATAAATGCCAAAAATCTGCAAATAGCAAATGGCACATCCATAGGCTGAGATTACTATATCAAGTTTAGTCTAAAAATAATGAACGGTTTCTTCTGAGTTATGCTCCGGAAACAAACTGATTACGGACGGACGAAGCGTCGACTATATCTCCCTGCCTTACATGCCGCCGGGGGGATAAACAAGTAAATATGTTTAGGTAGTGTTCATAATGTGTGCGTGTACATGTGCATGCGTGAGAGCGAGAGAGATTCATTTGTAAGAGGGATAGGGGCGTCACCAGTTTTGTACTGGGGAGGACGATAGGTCATCAGTTTTGTGAACATTTTTGAGTATGGGGATACAGACGCATCAAACTTTGTACATTTAATACCTAAAGTTATGTATAAAATATTGGGAATTGAGGCGAGAGTGGCCCTGATTTGGTACGTAAATCATAGGATCGGGGCAGTCCTGATGTTCATGCTCCTCCTTGTAAATCAAATTATCATCTCCCCACAGTAGTAAATTATGAACAATCCCTCAGTTGGTGTATTTATTCTGTAATTTACTAGTATTTTCAGTACTTCTTCAATGGGCGATCTTTGTGGCGCGAGGGGTGATAACGTTCCTTTTGAAATGATATACGCGACGGTCCAACTTCTCGCTTCCGGTCTGGTTCCGGACTCAAAGTGCACTGCGACAACTTGCTACATGTAAAGACAGAACCCAGCAAACGCGTTGTCGCCTTCATTGAAAACACCTGTCGTTTACGACGAAAACCCATTAAGTAGATGTGTTTCGCTTTGATTTCTGGTTTAGAAAGGCATCGTCTGTTTAATTTCCAAGTGCAGTAAGCACTGACACGATATAAGATGAAGAGGGAACAGGAAAAATCGGTATGTTGTCACGGCATTTCCTACGACAGAACACGAGGCAGTCCAAGTCTTGGATGTAGCATCAATGACAATTCATTTTATAAGTTATCACCCCCTATGTTATTTCCATCGGTAATTCATTAACAATTGCCGCATTAGAATTCTACAAATAGTTCCCATACTACCACCGATCTCAATGTAAACAATCGGAGATACTCCAACAAACGACTCTGCCCTGGAAGGTCTTTATCGCCAATTTGAGATTATTACACATCCCTGACAATTTAATAAATTCCGTATAGAATGTAACAGTTAGTTAGAAATGTATTAATTACATTTTGAGCAGCTGTTCCTCGGAATCCATTTTGGTTTTAAATTAAGACATTATTGTATATTTTTATGCCTACTTGTAAAAGCGGTATTTCGGTAGCATCAAAAACACCAGTCATTATGGTTGGTAATAAAATATTTACCCCTTGTAACATAAATCCATCAGTCAGTGCTGTGAGTCTTTTTATGTATGTGAATATTTTGATTCATTTCTTACAAAACACTAACACAACTTGAAGTTCTTAATGTAAACAGTCATTTATAGCGATTTGTCTCAACAAACAACATATAATTCTGGCCTCCCAAGAGGAGAAATACATGTGTGTTTCTTGTTTTGATAACAATATATTGAAAAATATTTAGCATGATTGACCATATGTTATCTAACTAACTTTGTTTTCTGATTTTCATTCAACAGTTAATAAAAAATTTAGGTTACATAGGTTTGTTAGGAATCAACAAAGGAAATGTGTTTGATGACCTTACTCAAATTTACCCCCCATATTATTCTATGAAGATATGTTTATGGAGTTCTAATACAGCTAGTTCTAATAAATACGATATCAGCTCCTTCATGACTATTATAATAATCTGATTATTGTGAAGGCAAGCTGTCTGTAGACAACAGTAAAATGTAAACCTTTATTGCTTCAACACTTAACAGTGCCATTTAAATATGCTAGAGATTGAATTTTATAATCAGTATGAAATATGTGTACTTGTTTAGTTATTTAATAAAAGAATTTGGAAAGTGCCCTTGAATATGTACTTATCCTAGTAGTGCTGTTTCTTCTGTGTCTTAAACATTATATTACACCCAAAACATTTCAGTTAATACCCAAAATTCAGGATCATTAAAATGCAGTAGAAGTTTGCAGTATTTTATGCATTATTTATCCATACTGTGAATTGATCTTTCATGCATTACAGACATCAAAAAAGTAGATTTTTAGTTATGCCCATTAATTTTAAAATTGCAGGTCTTGATTGACATAATTCGGTCATTACTTTTATCTTACAATTACGTGACCGTTTCTCACTCCTCTCTGTTAAATATTTGTGTTGTCAAAAATCTCAATCCCACCTTTTATGACCCGATGAAATTTACGTAACATGACTTCCAGTGTTTCTCATTTCGCGCACCCATCAGCTCCTCCTCCTCCAGAGGGTTACATGAATCAGGGAGCCTATATAGAGAGGGGAGGTGAAACTCCTCGAAAAACCGCTGAACGTATGTCTCGCTTTGTCACGTGACCAGTGGAGACAATATGGCGGCAGCGTAGTATTTAAGATTGAGCTCGGTTCATTTTCAACAGCTGATTACATTCGCTGAGTGTTGTGACAACTCGGAACCTACACGTAGAAGGTAAGTCACCTGTTCTGTTACTTCAGTTCTAGTCACATATTTGTAATTAGTGTCAGTATAAGAAAATATGTTTGTAGTAAAGTTTCAAGTCGGCATCTTGTAACACTCTGGCTTCAATTATCGGTACACAGCGAAGATAGACTGAGTTTCGTCAATAAAAGCTTCTTTCACACATTCCTTTATGTTTTAGCAGGGAATTATACCTTTAGTTGAAAGGTGTCTGCAAGCAATAGTGATAGTTTTGTGACTTAAAAACATGTTGGGGTTTAATTGGGGGGTGTGAAAAATGTGGCAGATCGCCGATCTGATCTGATGCGCCATTGAAATACTACACGCCGTTGTTTGAAGTGTGTCTAGATATTACTCATCACCGTCTTTCACATACACCTTTAATTTTTATGAGGGGAATTTACCATTAGGCGAAAGGTGTTTGCAGGTAATAGTGATAGTTTCATAATCTAAAATAAATTGTTAGGATGTACTTGAGGTGTGTGAAATATGTGCCATCTCGCCGATCTGATCCGATCCGCCATTGAAATATTCCACGGCGTTGTTTGAGTGCTTTTGTTTCAGCTTCAAAAACTTCATTCACATACAACTTTAATTTCCATTAGGGGAACATACCATCTAGTGAAAGGTGTTTGGAAGTAATAGTGCTAATTTTATAATTTAAAAAAAATCGGTAGGGTGTTTTTGAGGTGTTGAAAAATGTGCCATCTCGCGGTTCTGTTCTGATCCGCCATTGAAATAGTATAACTTTGAGTGTTTCTAGTTATTGCTCCAAAACCTCTTTCACATGCACCTTAAATATTTATGAGGGGAATATACTATGACCCGAAAGGTGTTTGCAGGTAATATTTATAATTTGATAATCTAAACATATTGTTAGGATGTATTTGAGGTGTGTGAAAAACGTGTCATCTCGCTGATCCGCCATTGAAATATATATACTACACAGCATTTTTTGAGTGTTTCTAGTTATTGCTCAAAAAACTTCTTTCACACACACCTTTAATTTCTGTTAGGGAAACGTTCCATATGGTGAGAGGTGTTTGGAAGTAATAGTGATGATTTTATGAATTAAAAAAATAATTGGTAGGGTGTATACATTCACAAGTATTTCATGTGTGTGAAAAATATGACATATCGTTGATCTGATCTGATCACTCATTACTACAAGCCAATGTTTGAATGTGTTTAGTCGTCCTAAAATTCATTTCTTTCAAATACACCTCTAAGTATTGAGGGGAATATTCTATCTGGTGAAAGTGTGAGGTATGACATATCTGATCTGTTCTAATCTGCCATGGATGCCTTTGATGCTTGAATGTTTTAGTTCTGAAACTATTGTTGATATTTGACAAAACTGCAAAGGACTTTTTAACGCTTTGTGATGGTTTTAAACTTTGTTTTTTTAGGGGGGAGTGACTGTGTCAGTTGACATTCTGTCAGTATCCATGCAATTGCGCACATGCAGGAAGACATCTGGTCATCTTCATTAACTGCCCTCTTAAAAAGAATAATTTCGACTTTGCCACGACCGTCCATTTGTCCATTATAGACTGAGTGTCTGTAAGAATGAGAGTGACTGAATCTACAACTCATTAACATGTGCTTAACTTTCCAAACTGTATTCCTGAAGGAAAAAGAAATAAAAATGTGTTCCTCCCTCGTCATATTTTTTCTATCAAAAATTAAAAATCAAAGTCTTACTCGTCACTTTTGAAAAGAATGTGCCTGAGAAACATATTTTTATGCAGCCTAAGCATTCCGCACAAACAGAAAACCACTGAAACATAATGATACATTTTAATTGTGCAACAGATCATTTCAAATACATATAATAACAGTGTTTGCAGTTCTTTAGTTTGCCATTTGGCCATCAGGGCTTGCTGCCACTTGCAGTCTTTAAAGTCTGCATACCCATTTTGTTGAAATCAAACCAATAAAAACAAAATAGTCTTCATTGTAGAGAGTTTCACAGTCCCTACAAAATCCATTAGTGAAGTGTATGGAGCACAGAGAAGTTTACATTAGTTATAGACTGCTGACATTCTTATGCGGCACTGAATATATAATACTATGAAGTGAAACTGGAAGTTATCCTAACATGAAGGATCAGGGATAATTCCTAAACATTAATACAAATTATGGGCAAGATGCTGGTTGAAAAGAAAATGAGATCTAATTGACAGAAGACCACAGGGGCCTGCAGATAACTGAAACTGTTGGCCTGATACATTAACAGCCGACGCTGGGCCTTTGGGCTGGCGATCGTTTCGAACGCTGTATCAAAATTGTCACATAAACAGAGAGTCTTTGAACAAGGCAATGTGTAAACACATTCTCAAGTCCTCTCATTAATCCACACATGCATCATTCGGCGACAGGAAGTGTAACCAGCTTGTGACAACATTCAGGGGAGCCTACTCCAATTTACCGAGTATTACTCCGGGAGATGCCGATAGTTTCCGACAATAAACTGGTTGAAATACTGTTAAGCGCAGCCGATTTGCGCTGAGAACAAACCAAGTCGACGTGTGCAGTGGAGCATGACGAGGCACACGTTAATTAGTACAAATGGTAAGGAAAGCAAGCGAGTGACCAATCCCTGCATGAATGCAGCCACATCGACCGTAAAACTAAAGCGATATGAGTACATATACAATGAAAATACACCACAGTTTCAAATGTGCGATATTGAGACATTAAGTGCCAAACTTAAATTACCGATTACAAAACGTCAACAAACCGACAAAACATGACATCAGCTGATTGCCCCGCCTCGCTTCGAACTGCTATTTCTCGATACATTCTAGCAATATAAGCAGTCATGACTATCCCAGGTGTTTCATAGTAAATCGGAATAAACATTTCTGGACATAACACTGGCTAGATCATCGTAAAGGGGAAAGATATACAGTTCATAAACCAGCGTGAACGTTCCCGGTGAAGGCTAAACTGGTTTACTGTTTTTAAGAGCAATAGTAACGCCATAGAACTGGAGAAAGACTCGCGAGATATGCGTGACATGAATACAAATAGGTTCCGTACGCGATACTTCACCGAGAGTTTGGGTTCTTCACTTCCGGTTGACTGCCGGTGGGACAATGGCAGAGTCCTCTACTTCCATGGATATGCTCGACATAAGCAAATGCATAAATAAAACCAATATCTATTTTAAATCTATCTAAACTAAAATGTCAGAAAAATGACTTCAATAAACATAAGCAATCACGGTCGGGCGTATATCTTTTTTAGGAATGGTAGTTCCAGACTTCGTGGTTTTTTTCACGTGTTGCATGAATTATTTTATGACACGAGTTTTGGTTTGATCGCCGTTCACCTATGCAGGTTCATTTGAAATCATTTCGACATGAAATACATAATTTCAATTAAAATTTTCTGTCAGTTAGTCCATAACTTCCGTCTACCAATCTGAAGGGTGAAGCGTAGCCGAGGGCCGCGATGCGTGTATACATAGGACCGCATCGCTGCTCTCTGCTATCTGTATTTTCAAGCAATCCTAAAAATAGCTCGAAATTTTGTAGTTGTAGCGTAGTTCATTCTCAAATCACGTGAGAAATCTAAAGTATTTACGGTACGTTAAATAATCACGTATATATGGAATAATATGGAAATTACGCCAAGTGACGAATACTTAATGTTAAATTCAAGGCAATTATCACAGTTAGTAGATCTAACTTTGATGGTTGTTAATTTGGCAATCTTTAAAATATACGGCCCATTTATGTCGGTCTGAATCTGATCAGTAATTATTATGCCTTGATGTTTAAGAAAAAACTGTCAGTCACTAAGAACTTCATGTCACATTACATCATCAGTATTGTTAAATCCACTGAAATTAAATTTCACTACTTAAAAACATAATTTTCAGTATCCAAAGTCAGCAGCCTATTGCTGAACAATTGTGAAAAATACCTCTCCTGGGAGTAAAAAATCAGTGGCGTTAACAGAGAAAGGACAACGGCAAACTACTACAAAGTGGCATTTGGGTTTTGAGTTTTTTATGTATCTCACATACCCACAGGGTTTGAAAGAATTTCAAGTGTTCCCTAGCCAGTTGAACATGTTAATTCTCTTACTCGAAGTTTGAATGTACAATGAATACATATGTTACAAAGTGACTTAATTTCATAAAGAATTAAGGAGAAAACACATACTGCATGATTTAGAACTGTTGAATTACTGTAACAACTTGCGACTAACGCCAAAGATATGCTGGTCTTAATAGCCTTTCACTTGTCACAGGCCGGGGGACCACTGACTAATTCAAACCTTGCATACCCATCAACTTAATGACATTAACGAATGCATCATCAGTAGGATGTAGTTTTATTACATCTGAAATTGAAATCTGATGTGAATGTATTTTGTTTTTCATTCACACTTATATTCAATAACATAACTGTCAAAAAGACAGATATACCATAAATCGCTGAGTGTGAGTGATTGCAATCCACTACATGCAAAATACCCCATGGTAAGGTATTTATTTATACATGTACATGGAAAAATAGGTGCTTATATACCATTTACTGCCCGGGGCCTACCAACCCTAATTTGCCACGATCTTTTTCCCCTCCCTAGCTCCATTATTGTCTATTAGCTCAAAAGATCTATGAAAACGTCTATTATTTTTCAATCATTCTGTTGAAAATTAAAACAATAAACACTGCCTTTCCCATATTTAAACAAGAGTCAGCAAGTAATGACAAATCCCCTATGTCCCAAAATGTTCATAAATGTAATTATAGATAGGAAGAAGGTCAGGAAAGAAGATGGCAGCCCTACAAATATTGCTTTCACTCATGTTTCTGTGGAAACCACACAAAATAAAATTACTTTGCAGATCTAACTGAAAAACACCAAATCTAGGGATCACATTGACATGTGTAAGAACATTGGTCACGCCAGCATACATAATTCCAGGGATAAGAAAAAAAATCACTTCCTCTGATTCAAAGTTAAAACAAGTTTCCATAGAAACTGCAAACATTATAATTCAAATTTAATTCCAGTCCCCAAAAGGCATATACAGAGAGTTCAATTTTTGCCACATTCGAAAATATTGCAGTTATATGGCGGCAGTCTGTAAATAATTGCATGTGGAACAACCAAACCAGTGATCAACCGCATGAGCATCAATCTATGCAACTGGTATACAATGACATCTGTCAACCAAGTCAGCAAACCTGACCACCTGAATCCCATTAGTCACCTTTTACGACAAGCATGGGTTTCTGAACATCAGTTACAACCTGCACAGGTCAGACATTTATGGGTCCATGTTGTCATGCATATCCATTTTTTAAAGCTAGCAATTATTGCTTCTGACATACTATGACGACCAACAATGAGTACAGGCCGACAGACCACCTCTATTTTCAACCAAACCATTTTTGTTGGCATAATCCATACAACATAACATCATTACACTATTTAATGCAAATAAAATGGTTAACTCATAAAACTTTATGAAATGTAGGTAATGTTTCCCCAAGACATCAGTGTTTATCTCAGATTCTAAAATTGTGAAATGAGTGCATTGGATAAGGAACACCCTAATCTTTCATATCAATCATATTTTCAAAGTTCCTGAAATTTACATCACAACATTTCTTGCCTCAAGGTGGATTAATTGAAGTGAAGGCTATCACTCAAGACCACAAGCTCACCCAGTGGCTGGCACTTCAAATCTTCAGGCAGTGTGTCCATCAATATTCTAGTCATTGTCAGACAAAGGATATCAGTTCCATCACAGACGAAGAGAAAGACATTGCTCATTACATTGGTGGTTGCGTCATTAAGAAACTGACTAGAAAACATTAAACAATAACATACTATCAACATTTATAGGTGAAGCTTCCCCAGAACCAAACACATTGCTACTTGCAAAATCTAGGGGTAAACTGACCAACATTAACACTGAAGCCTAGGCGATGTTTGAAGAAATGGAACAAGTGCTTAGAGATAGTTTCCCAGACTTGACCTAAAAATCCACAAATGAAATGGATTATCATGAAGCATGTCTGAAAATCCAGATCATTCAATCCTGTTTCCATAACATAACACATAATTCTGACTCTGATTAGGCAGAAAAGGAAAGGATGTTTACTGAAATAATACACTTGTACTTCAAAATCCGTGTCCTTCATAGATGTAAAATTATTCTGGATGGAGTCTGCGCTAAGACAAGGGCATCAAGCAAGGACAGATCCTTGCGAGCTAAACTATCAAAGTACTTCTGACATTTGACAGCTGATGTGATGAGTTGATGAACGATCAGTTTGAAGCTAGTGGAAAGTCTAATTACCATTATTTTGTACAGCACTGAAACCAGGATCAAACACTAGTACTAGTGAAGTCAGTGATAATGTCAGATGTAACTTACAATTAACCCATTTATGTATAGGTTCGTAGATTTTCTTCAAATTTTGTCAGCTGGATTCTTTTGGCAAGCAATGAAAAAAGTACGAGGTGTCATTTTACCAATAAATTAATTTTTCCTACCTCGCCTGTGGAAGTGGTCAAGCTTAAAGAACTTTACAAGTAATGTGAATGGTTACAACATTTAACAACTTAGCTTCATTGATGTCTATAAGTTTCTATCTGCAATAATGGGAGAAAAATGCTCTTTTGAATTACCGATCCAAAAAAAGCGGACGATATGCATAAATGGGTTAAAGTTAATCGAACTCATTTTCCAAAATGCTTCTAATGTCATTTCAGTCCTCAATTATGTTATCACCATGAGTTTATTATTGAACTATCTTGCACCAAGTACAAGAAGACACATTTACATTGTCACGTTAATGTGAAATTAATTGTATGTTGCCCAATATATAATCAGTCATATATGAATGACTGATAAACTGTTATCACCCAGAAGTAAATGTTTTCTCTCTTTATTTTGGACAAGGGAGCATCATCGACTTAAACATGATGTGTCCTCTTCTGATGGCGAACATTTCCTCGTGGCTGAAGTTTATTTTCTTGATAGCTGAATTAAAAATAAAATTTTCTTCATTTAATACTATGACAACATTGGACTCAAAAAGCTTAATAATAGTACAAAGGTTACCATATTAATGTTCGAGTTATTTTAAAGCGTAAATACCTTACAAACAGGTCTGAAGTATTATATAAACATTCATATGAAGGTCTGAAATGACTGTTTGTAACGCACTCGAATGTCTAAAGGGTTGGATTCTCAGCCCGTATTCCCATGCACCTATGTCTTCCAAAGTGAGACTCCGGTGGATCCTGACAGAATCTGTTTGTTAGAACCATAGTGTGACCACATTGCAGAAGGAATCGGGTTGCCTCAATCATGGAGTTGACTGAAACAATAATTTGTGTTATAAATTAATTTTGAATTTTATAACCATTTCATTTATTAAATTTGATTAGGAAGGAATGACTTCTGTTTTAAAAAATTTAAACTGTCGTTTTGAGGCCCTCGTAGGTTTGATGAGTCAGGAACATTTTTATTCTAACTTTGAAAATCCAGATGCTCGCCACTTTTCAATATAACCCAGGAATTCTTCAGCTAGAAACTAAAATGAAAAGGAATTTGAATAAAGGCACCACCTTCCTATATCCAACAGCATTCTTCTGAAAGTCAAGAAAATAGTGAAACAAACTTACACGGAAGCAATCATCATCACATCTTCTGAAAGGAAGTAGATATGCATTTGCCTTAGTTACTCCTTCAGTCACTGATCGGAAGCAGTAATTTCAATATATTTAATTCAAGAAAATAGTGGCAGAAGCTCAGCTGGGAAACTTAAAATAATGAAAACGAAATAACTGTCAAAATGAGTTAGCGGCAAGAACCATTAATACTGTGTGTAATTCCAATATCTACTTGGTATTTCAATGAACAAGGGAATGATTTCTGGAAAAATTGATACATAACAAAATCGGTGAAACGGGACCCAGGTGTTATGATGGGAACATGTCTGCCTAGTTTCACTTTTGTAACTGTTATAGTTTCTTGTGGAAAAGATGTTTACAGATGCTGATGACAGACTAGCAGTACATGAAACAAGCACGCTGGACCATCTGTCCAGATGGGCAAAAAATCAAATGAATTTAATTGATGTGATTTTCAGTAGTGGTGTTCATAAAATTTGAAATAATTGAAGATTGGTTGCAGTGACCAAACGACCAAGCAATCGAATATGAACGATTTTTTAACTACTGTTTCAAAGTTTTAAACACTTGATGATGGACTCACTGACTGTGGTGCGAGATGGACATGTTCCGCCGTCAGACGGGCGCGCCTCAGTTGCCGCCTGCAGTCCTCATCATGCAATCGGGGCATGTGCTCCCACAGCTGCTCAGAGCCTTCATTCTGATTGAGATAAATTTCCATTATCAGTGATTCCCAGATGCATGTTTAATATTTCAGGAATTTAACACTTTTCAAGGTGAAATGTGTCCTTGTCAAGTTAAGTGAAATAACAGGATGAAATTTGGTGCTATTTCATAAAATAAATAAAACCTTTACATTTCCTTGGGATGTACCTTATACAGCTCATCTTGTAAAGTAGAAATTAGAAAAACAATTGTGGCTGCACTACCTGAGAAAATATAATCATATTTGTCTTGTAGTTATTTCACAATTAAAGTCAAACATATTGTATGATTTAATATGACTTCTGAAATAATATATGGAGTACAACTTCACTTTCGTTTTAATGATAACATGACATACCCATAGACGTTTGGAATTTTAACCCCAGCCAGACGATGCAAGATTATTCCTAACAGTCTTCACCAAATGAGGAGCATCACTGAAGAAATATAGATATCTCTCAGGAGCAAACAAGTTCTGTGCCCTATATATGCTGTCATGAAGTCGAATCAACCTCTGGTTTGGACTGTGCACTGGTAGATGCAATGACCTAAAACTATAAAAATGACATAACTTGTAACACAGTGTTCAAGAATAGTGTCTGACCCTCTGACAAATCTGGGAGATTCGCCAGTGGTCAGACAGAAATCACCAGCCCCAGTGTCTGACTGAATGTCTTTCTGACATTGTTACGTGTGGCATCTCATGTTTGTTACATGGCCCTTATCTGGAGCCCTGCTTTTAGTTTAAGAGGCATGTGTGTCTTTAAATGTACCCAAATACAAATTGACATTTTTCTTTCATGTCCTTCAAATGCTCATGACCGTACAAACTACACCGGTTTATATTCACGATTAACTGGAATTTTATATTTATAAAAATGACAACACAACATAATATAGAGAAAAAGTACCTTTAAGTTGCTGACACACTCCAGCAATCCAACTGCTGACCACAGGAGTGGAAAAAATCTCAACTGCTGATGCATTTCTTGCTTGTTGGAAAGTAGCTTATTTTCATCTTGATATTACTTGATATACCTACAACCATGAAGTTCATGGGTGGCCAAATGGTTTTCTTGATCGGACTTGCTACTTCTCTGAACTTCATCAATGAAACCAACAAGCTCTCCACATCTGTGGTCATAAATGAATCCTGATTTAATCACAATTTCGTCATGCAGTAAGTAAACCCATCGCTCATATTGTCATCAAACTGGGCTGCGACAATCTTGACTTCCTCAAATAATTCCATCTGAAAACCAGATTTGGGGTGAACAGAGTTTGTATAGTCTCTAAAAGTAGACTCTGCAGGTAATTCCAATTTCCCTGAGAGAGCGATATGCCGATGGGCTTTGACTGTGAATCAGAATGGCAAACTTCACCATCACTGGATGTCACCTCATGCTTTCACTTTTCCTAGAAAAAGCCTTTTGTTGATCCTGCCAAAACGTCTGTATGAATGAACTTTTCTGAAACTCTGTATCAATGAGTATGTCAGATCAGCGTTTATGTGCTGATTCTGTAACCTGAAAACTTTCCTCTCTCAATTTTGACTTTATTGCACCAAGTTCCTTCGGAGCTTGAGATTTTTCCATTCTTACTATCTTCAGAGAATTTGCCATTCGAGCCTTACTGATTTTTGACAGTGGTGAAAACTTCCCGCAAAACTGACCGCTTTGCTGCAAGACAGGCACTGCATACTCCTTCTGGACCCAACACTCCTTCTCCTGTACAAGCTTGTGCTCGAATGGTAGTGGTACATGTGGCGATGCCATCACTAGTTTCATAAACAGCATGCAGATAGTATCCTGAAGAACACACTTCAGATGGCAATCTGCAAATGAAAATGTGCATTTTGCAATGCAGAAAAACTTCAAAAAGAGAGAATGGAATAGTAATAGCAAGGTGTTAATTCTACAAATGTCTTTTCTTTCTATCAGTTGTCATTAACCCTTAAACTGACAAAGCACAATATGTGGACCGATAATATGTTTTACTGTTACAGCAATACTCCAGCATTAGGGGGAGGGAGGAATTGTAAGTTTGCCCAAAGTAAGATTGTGGAAGATTTGCATAGCACTGCAGTTTCCCATCTGCATGTTACCCCTGGGCATGGGGTTGTTTGTGCATTATTATCAGGGTGTGCATCACAGTTATCATGTCCTTCAATCTGCTGCCTGTCTTCATGAAAGGTACAATATATAGTCGCGTGACACTGTAAGTTATGTAATATGAGTATTAATCTCAGATGACCATGTCTTTCATTTATAAATCTTATACCAATGTTGAAGAAGCTGATAGAAAGGATGTGAATTTTATTTGTAAACGCAAGTGAACAAGGTACTATTTCTTCAGTCAGTATATAATTAAGGGTAATTTTAGGACTACTTTCAGTTGGCACATTATTATACTTTGAATCATGGCAGCAGTGCATAATATCATTAAACATAAGACAACATCAACGAAAAAGCTGAAGCAAAACTTGTCAAAAAACTCAAATGCCAATGGAATAAACCGACTGAATAATTACATGAACATGCCAAACGTAATTAAAACTTGACCATGAACAAATTAACCGCTTGCCTGCATTCCATGGACAGGCATATCTCGTACATGAACACCAGCCTGATGCTGATAATATTGCAATATTATGATTTGTCTTTTCTTAAAACATGTCAAAAGGTAGGTGACCTAACTATTTTAATGTCAGGCTCTAAAGTCAGTTAAATGCACATTTGAAATATTTGATTCTTGGATTTTTATTTATATTTCTGGAGTAAGGGCTAAAAGTGCAGACAGGCAATTACTGAGACGAGAAGTTAACTTGTGTAGATCACCTGGCCCCACACTCTGATGGAATTTGAAAATAACCCAAGAACAAAAGTTTGCAAACTTACTAAACAACACAACATGATTGAACAACTTGTCACTGGCGGTTTTTGGGGAGGAATTTCTACTGATCTAAGTGGCATGAAACGAGTTGGGATACTGCCAACTTTTAAGGTCCTGTGTCCACTTGGTTCTACGGATTAATAAAATGCAAGACTGGATGATAAACAAAATTGGTGCCATACTATGAAAGATGCAACAGGTCTTCATTAATTCAAATTTATGAAACATTCATAAACATATATCTCACATCTTTTTGATATAATATTTATTAAGTTATGGACGATGACGTTTATCACACTTACGATGCACTATGAAGCAGTCTTCACATAAAATGCTGTGAACATATTCTGGCAGTATCTGAATTAAAAGACTTGTCAGACCGGTTGATTGACAAAATGAGGGCAGTCCTCCATGCATTAACTTCCTCTCTCAAATTCCTGGAGACATTGAGTGAGAACATCTGCATCAGTGAAAATGGTAAACAATTAATATAAGCCAGCAGGCTAACACAATTCGATCTTCTAATCTCTAACAATGGAAGTTGAATGAAAACATTTTGATGAAATTAAATACAGAGGTTATTTTAAAACATTTCACATATGACCTTTGGTCGGAAATACCATCCTGCCCATATACCCCCTGAAACTTCATTCCTGCAAAATCATATTCACCAGAATATATAATTTCTCATCTGATCAGCATTAGTTTTAACATGTTCCTTTCATTGCATCTGAACATGCTGAAAAGAATATCCAACTTCTAAAAGTGCCACTCAAAGAAATAATTCCTACTCGTTTTAATGATAGAAATTGAGAAACACTTTCTCCAATTCTATGTTTTAGTTAAGGCGGGGTTTTACTCTTTGGTCTTTAAGAATACAGATAATACACCCTACAGTAATATACATAGTACAGCATACCTTTCTTGGGTAATGCATCAAAAGACAGCCGGTGGAGGAAGCTGCACTGCCAACAACGCTGCAGAAACTGCCACCAAGTGCATAGTGACCAACCTTTAATAATAAAGTAGTCAAAATTCTAGTGAAGAATCCAAACAAACGATAACTTTCTAAAATTATAGTTAGATTTGAATTTGACGAAGTTTTACTAATCTAAGATTCTTGAATCACAACAGATGTCTTTCATATTCAACAAAGTACTGGCTAGCGACCAGTTCCGTCGCGTACCAATTATTGCCAACACCTGGCTGTACCGCTTGCGCAGATAGCTTTACTTGTACTTCCATAGTATTTCACATATTGACACATTAAATAAAAAATTCTTAAACGATGAGAATTGAATGAAAATCATCCTGCCTGCGTTGTGAATCTATGACTTGACAATTCTGTCCACAAAAAGTGCAGATTTTAATGTGTCTGAACCTACCCATAATGCCAACAGTCAATCACTTAACTTTGCATTGACACAAATTTCCCCCTCCTTTTTATGGACTCGAAAGATACCATGCAGACCATACTAGCCCAGCGGATAAGTGCAGTTTTTTCAGTGATTTGTGCACTTTGTGTTACAAGCATGAAATTTGGTACGATTGTAGCTTATACCCCTTCTTATGAAATAAAGATCGAGAGGCCTCACAGATTTTTTTCATATTTTCCTTGATTTGGGGGGAAAGTAAAAAAAACCCAATTCTACTACTTTCGTCATAACTTTTAAAAAAAAGTCTCCAATTCTCACAAATCATACATCAAATTGCAGAATATTCATAAGCTGATCATTTGAATGTGTTCTGTCTTTAACGGTTAGGACTCCAGACACATATTTATATTACCTGGGGAGTCACTTCAAGGAAATTGGGAAAATGGCTTATTTAATTCTTCTTAAACTTTCTTTAAGTATTGTTTTTACCCCTCATGAAACTAATGGATATTGCCAAAATAACCTTTTAAGTCATAATAATGTTCTTTTGTTCGTATTCACCGGAGGCCTGATTCACTGATCCTAATAACAAAGACTTGTACCACAAGGGACACTAGAGTGATCTCCCGGGACTTTTTCAATGGAGCCACCTTTCATTACAGCTTGACCTCTAGACTTTGATTTACATGCACAATGTAAATATTACGGCTATTAGGAAGTTTTTGTTCAAGAAAAAGACCTGTCAAGCAAGGTAAGAGATTTTGATTTATATGTAGATGTCAACACTGAAGGAAAACAAAAGTAAGATAATTTCACAAAAAATGTTTTCAAATTTGCCATTGTCCTCGAAAGTCATAACAAATACCAGAACACATATACATAATTTTGAAATATATATTCAAGCCAAATATTTAATTGCAAAATGCCCTTATTGGTCTTACAAATGTTATGACCCCAAAATAACATGTCCAAGATCCTTCTTAAGTAACATTCTCAGTGAGAGACTATTTCCATTCAACTAGTTAAATTTAGGATCCAGTACAGGATCTCTGTTGATCATCTCTTTGTAATAAAATATTTAAAATGTGAAAATTAACATGAGAAAATTATAGTTCTATGTTTCTGTTCTGCATTACACCATGATTTAAGTTCTTTTAGCTTTCAGACAAGATGCCATACTTTGGAATTTGGAATTTTCCAGTAGTGGGAAATACTTCCAACAATAAAAGAGATTGTTAAACTGAATCTACAGCCAGCACAGCTTCTGACAGGAAAGGTAAATCAATATTTTAACGGAGTATGTGATATATGTTTTGTAATGTTGAAAAAAAAACAAAAACTGGAGAAATATATTTAATAAGCCTTTGAGAGCCCTTTAATGGATACATTTCATGAAAACGCTTTTATCCTTATTGTATATGCAGTCACTTGTGGACTCCAATCAGAGAGGGGATGTTGTCTGGGATGAACACAAAATGGACACCATAAAATCTAGTGCTACAACAAAACGAGTAAGTGGAAAAAGACAACGCGTTGAATCCAATTCCTGTGTACCTCAAAGCTGGCAACAATAATTTGTGAGGTGTGATGACAACAAGAAAGAACCTTTGGCTCTCCATCGCAAAGAAGACAGTCTTAGCTGAAACAGACAATCAAGTCATCAGCACTATCTGCGAACATGTGGTGTCCAATCAGCCAGGAGACCTTTCGGAATTGGCACCTACAATTGGCACTGAAGACTGTGAAGAGGCAGATACAAGAAAGCTGCTTCACTTGTGTGATGCCACACTTACAGGACGGAAGCGGTTTTACACCCGTAATGATGACACTGATGTAGTTGTGCTACAGCAAGCGCTCTTGATCTTGAAGAAGTGTGGGTGGCGTTTGGTACCGGAAAACACTTTTCGCTATATTGCAGTTCATGAACTCGTAGCATATCTGGGTCCTGATAAAGGTAGATCCCTTCCAATGTTTCACAGCTCTATAGGCTGTGACAGTGTGTCATCCTTGGGTGGAACTGCAAAGAAGACTTCATGGAATGTATGGAACACCTTTCCTGAAATTACAGCCACCTTCCTTTCCCTCGCTTGTCCACCAATTGATATGAGTACTGCACATATTAATCAGCTTGAAAGATTTGCTGTGCTGCTGTATGACAGAGCAAGCAACCTCATGAAAGTGAATGAGGCAAGAAAGCATTTGTTTGCCATGAAGGGGAGAACACTTGAGAATATGCCCCCTACAGAATCAGCTTTAATACAACACCTAAAGAGAGCTGTATATCAGGGGAGTTATGTTTGGGACAAGCCCTGAAGAAATCACAGGATTTACCGAGCCCTTTGGACTTGGGGCTGGCAACAACTCCCCGTGGGACAACCCTCCCGAAGGCATCAAAGCACTGCCAGGAGTTGCTGAAATGCATGTGCAAAAATTGTTCAAACCGATGCAGATGCGCGAAGGCAGCTCTCAAGTGCACTGCACTGTGGAGGAGATTGTAACTGATCTTCACGCTGGGCTATACTGTCAAGTTATAACTGTATAACTATTTTCACCTTTATCTTCACGTTTCCCCCGAGAATTCAAACATTGCCAAAACTGCAAACAACTACTCGAAATGTCAAGTTTGGTAACTTCAACCCCACGGTGAGATCTCCATCGTCCCATCAGCATCCGTCAACATTCACAATGAGAGCGAGTTTTGTTCTTTTAAACTGTTTTTTAAAACCAAATTCCAATTATGAGATTTTTTCAATATGTCAAGGTTCGAAACAATAGTTTTATTACCAAGTTTAGGTCATATTAAGTAAATAGCATAAACACTTCAGAAATGGTGATAATTGGTCTTCTTAGTTGCAGGGAAAGCAGAATCTACACTACCGCGCAGAAACACGATCGACAACAGTGAACAAGCAGAAAACGTTGGTGAAAAGCTGATCTATCATCAAGATAAATTGTATTTCATTCTGTGAAGAAATAATGGAGCAAATCGTTAAAAACCGCTTATAAATGGCGATAACTGGTTGCTAGGTAGCAGAGTTCATAAGTATAACAGTAACAAACTTCGTTAACGAAGCCTCACCAAGCTGTATTTCGACATCAGTGCCCGATATTCTTTAAGTATGCATTAAATACAACGAGTAATAAGTTCATGACTTGCCGTCTCAACGATTGAAGAGTGGTTTTCCAACTCGTTTATATTTTACCTCCACGAATTCCACGCCGTGTACGTGGTTCCGGTTTCATCAAAGGTGTGTACAATTTCAAATATTGTGATATTGTTTCATGATTTGCATAATATAGGTACTGAATTGTTTTCTTTCAATGCATGTTAGTCCAGATTCTGCTTATGAACGCGAAAAAAACTCTGAGTTTCGCCACGGCCTTTTGAGTCATCTACGACTGTCAACATTTGGATTAATTGGAATGTTCATCAAAGAAAATCAAAGTAAACTGGCTAAATGTGGTATTTTCTGTGCAGAGACAATGACATTTACCTATTCACACCGTACACTTAATTCCAATTAAAATAGTTGGATATATCAAAAGAATGGCACATTTTCTTCGGAATTACGATGCATGTGGAGTTGTTTGTTTACGGCTGTTGCCATGATCGTTCCTGTTCGTCCAATCGATGATGTAACATTGAGATTGGTTATAATTTTTTACCGCCGAAAGTTACTATTTTTTTAGAAGTGGGAAACTTATGAGCTTTCTCTTCGTCAAAGAACAAAAAATATTGATTGGAACTAATATATTTCATAATGAAGAAAATATTAGACTAGGTACCACTCGATGTGGTGTGCTTAAGTCAACAATGGCCGTTGTTTTCGACTGCGTGCCGAAAAATCTGGCGATCAAATTTTTCATTCGCGGGCATTTCGTTTTAATGTATATAAACGTATTGAAGATTATATATTTATAAAGCTGAGAATTAGTACATTCTATACATAATTCATACGACACGTACGTCTGACACTTTGAATAATTATTGCAAGCTTTATTTGGAGATGTCATTATCCTGCACTCCTGTCGAATGTGTTCCAAAGTAGCATTGAGAGGATTAAGCACTGTAACGTCATTAGATTTTATCGACTGGTATGAAAGTGTGCAAGGTAGCGATCATCACAAGGTCCATTTCAGGGCTAAACACCCAAGCACGAGTCACCTTTTGAACCAATCGAAAAATATGTCATATTCTTGGTTGACATTGCAATCAGGGTGGTCAAGACTGGAACACACAAGAAGACGGAAATACAGGAACACCAGAGTACATCAACATAGCTCTACTGGCACCAACACACAGACCCGTGCCAGTTACACGGAGTCGCTTGACGTACTTTCCATAGACTTACATACTATTTCAGTGTAGCTTCAATAATTGTCATGAAGTGAGTTTAGGATCGATCTTTGTAAACTTTGACAGGCAAATGTGAAATCATCTCTGCTCTGCGCACATAATTTCAGTTTAATTTTCTTCCGACCACTATTTAAGTAATGGCACCACATTTCTCAATGTACGCATGGTTTCACGATGCACAAAGCCAATGGCCGCCATGTGAAAAAGGAGTTCTCGGCACTGAACAATTGTTGATTAACTTGTTGCCATTCGATAACTAAGCAACGAAAAAAAAAACAAATTATGTGGTTTTAGGCAAGATTTTATTATTAACATTTCGTGGTATTTATACTTCATGCTATGAAAGTGAAGGATAGTCAAAATAATTTGCCATTACCCACCCAAATGGAGCCATGTAGCTGTAACAATATTTTTAAGCAATATTTCAGTTGAATTAACTTGTAGTTGATTTAGATGAGAGACATGGCAGTATAATTGTAGACTTATTTATTAGAAGTGCGTTGTTTACATGCCCGTAAGGATCTGAGTTAGAATTGGTCTTTGTAAACCCATGCATGTGAGAGGCAACTTCAGGAAATGGGCGGTCAGGCGCGCTGATTTGGCAGACACGTCTCATGAAATCCCCGAAGGGAGGACATTGTGCTGTTGACCAGTGGATTGTCTGGTCCAGACTCCATTACAATACAATGCAACACTACGTTTATAATCAACTTGCACAAATGCCGGTGTTCTTCAGAGTAAGCCCAGTCGTTTCCACTTTTCCCCACTGACCTAGGGTGACAGTTTTATGCTGTGCATAACATTACTATGGAGTCACTGTAATTTGGTTTTTTGGGGCTTATGGTTTGTTTCATATGCCGTTTTATGCAGGATTAATATCTGTCCATAAATATTTGTTCCTTCTCTGTCAAGACTACTGATGGCACAAAGTTACGATGGTTCCCACCTAAAATAATGTGACCAAATGTATGCATTTCCGTATTTTTTCATAAGATTAATTACTTTTTTTGAAGGAGTGAAAAAATAAAAAAAGTTTTGAGTAAAATATTTTGTACATAGATAACTTTGACTGCAACTTCTAAATTCTGAAGGAATGGAGTAAATCCAGGTGGGGTCCATGTAGGCATCAAACATACTTTAAGTTACCATGGTTCCCTTTATGGAGATCCAAGTTTAGTTGTTGGAGTCATGTTCTGTTGGAGTCATGTTCATGGTATTCAATGGGTTTTTTTTAAAAGTTTACATACTTGTTCTACATTAATATCGGTGATATACTTGTTGTTCACTGTCCTTCGTTTTTCATAATTTAACGTGATGTGTTATGAGTGTTTGACTTCTTTAGCCACAAGCTGAAATACTGCTGTGACATTTTCAGATAAGTAACAGTCGATTGTGCAGTGTCTGTAGCACAGAAACTTTAAATGTGTTAATGTATTTTTAAACTTCCCATCAGTTACAGGCTCTTTTTTTGTAAACAAAAAATATCACAGCACTCAAATTACAAAGGAACGCGAGTTTCTATCAAAAGATGATGCTGTTTACACATTGTTCATTGCAACAACAAGAAAAAAGATAATATATATCCAGTGGCATATAGTTTGAAACCCGTGAAGGTCCGGGTTAGAATATTGATTTTCAGTAACCCCTGCTTGTAGTAATAGGCGATTAGCGGGATCGGGGTCGCTGACTTTGTTGACACGTCCTGTTGTTGATCAGTGGATTTGTCTGATCCAGACTCAGTTAAGTATTTACAGACTGTTGCCACATAGTTGGAATGTTGCGGAGTGTGGCAAAAAAAAGAACTCACTCACTCACCAGTGTTTGAAATGTGAAATGAATATTGTCAAACTTGCTATCACCTGACTCTGGCCCTGGCCACGTGACTCGGTAGAGCGAACGTTCAGCGTTATATAACTCTTTTTCAGTATCTAGCTCCTTTGAAAGATCACCCCGTGTCTACATTAATTCTCGAAAAATAGGAGAAAAATTATGGCAGCTGTTCAACACACACTGGGTAGAAAACACCGTCTAAAATGTACAAGTTTTCAGGCAGAAGTCCTCTGAAATGTGGTCACATCAAGTGACACTCTAACCGGCCATCGCACCAAGGTCGCTCTGACGTAACGGGGTTCTCATCGACTGAGGGCTCTTGGATTATTCTGGTGCAGTGATGACATCAGGTCGTGCCTGTGTCTAATATTGTAAGTCTGGTCTCGCGCAGCGTCCCAAATATCGCTATTTGTTATAAATTCAACATATTTATTTAAAATTAATCACTGTTTTCTAATATTAAACCTCAACACTTTCTGTTGTACTCCTCCCAATAAAAATCCCATTTTCTAAATAAATATTCTCGTATGGTTGCATATTTGTTTGTGTCGAATAGATTTTTCGTTTTCGTAGAATTATATATATTTTCACAACCGTTCAAAATGTGGTTAAAATTTTAACGTTTTTTTTTAACGTTCAAGAAATGTCAGTTGAGAACACATCTTGGTCAGTTTGGTCCTGTTTGAAAATAACATTCTGGACACGTGCCATGTCAATTCAATATAGTGTGGTTGTCTCACAACTTCTGAAAGTGTTTAAATATATTTAAACTATTTTTTGTTTGAAATTTTAATGTCACTCTTGTATCAATAATTTCACGAGCAAAAACAATTCTTGAAAGAGTGAGCAGCTAATTTGTCAGTAAATTCAATCATTGTGAACAAAATTCTTAGCAACTAAATGACAGTATTGTAGGGAGGTCCATATAACTGAAAGGGGGAAAAGAGGTCGTTCAGTTTTCTTCATATTTCAGTGTAGTTCCAACTTCCCACGCGGTCCTTGTGGCCATCTTTTCTTATACTGTTTCTCTGGACACCAACTGAAGCGTCCATTACAGTGTGTTAGGAGTTGTGGTTTCGCATGACGTTGTATGGAGTTTTGTGAAAGTAGTTCTCGTTTTTCACCAATTTGCATATTTATTAGATTTGGATACCAACTTTCATATAAGGGTATATTTCAGCGATATCAGTCTCCATTATATGATAAATTGCTATACCACAGTCATCTGATATCTCACCTATTACACATATTAATAGGATATGTTATATTCCAAGTATATCAAGTCTGAATTACGTGCGTAGATGTGTTATTACATTATAATAAACAAGAAATTATATACGAAATTATCTAAAAGTCTTTCTCAAAAGATGCAGATTTTTCAAATTTTATCAATATGTTAAAAATCTGATTTCTACTTCATTAGCAATATCTAATCTATCTTGGGAATTGTTTATGTTAATCAAAATGACTAAATACTTTTTATTTTATTCCTTTTTGTAACAAAGGATATGCATTTTGTCCTGTATCCGGGTGCAGAAACCTACCTTCGGGTGTCTGCTGTGCACAAAATTTCATTTTAGAAAATATTGTTTCTAGAGTAGTTGAAAGAATAGACATTTTTCCCATTCCTGGCAGATGTTTGTGATCTATTTTCAAGGTGAATCAGGGGTTCAAAAATCCCATCGCCCGACGCCCGGGACAAGGGAGATTTCATTTCGGGCGTATAAATAATGATATCTTACTTGCCCTTGGGCTACCTGATAATTACTGCAATGCTTACGGTTCCAACAGGTAAATGTGAGACGATACGAGAGCAAAATGAGGGAACTTTCGCAATGATAATAAACTAGAGTTATCTTTCTTTGCTATTTATCCCTCCCCGATCGGGGCCTCGCAGTAAAGCTATTGGAAACCGAAGCGAGCATTTTTATAATTAACTGACCAATCACTGACAAGAGAGCCGGCAGGCACGTTTGAGTGAACTGTCAGACCGCGGCTGAATAGCAGACGACTGCCTCGTGTTTTATGGGGAAAAAAATGTCACAGAAACTGATGGACAGTTTTTTACAATCGGACACAGGGGTGAAAAGGAAGGCCTTGGGTGATGACACCGAAGCCGAGGTTTGCACCACACAATCTAAAAATAAAAAGTACGACAACGAGAAACAGTGTAGATAGTTTCAGAAGTCTTGGTGTTCAAAATGGCCGTGGTTACTTTACAACGAAGAAAAAGACATTATGACTTGTGAATATTGTGCGCGATTTCCGTCTGTATCCACGAGACATGGGGTAAAGAACACTTTTGTCAGTGTGTGTTCAAAATTCAGAGTAGAATATCTGAAAATCCATGACAGTTCAGCCGTTCATGCCGAGCGTTTGTCATATTATATTCATAGCGGTGAAACCGGTGATTTGGAGGTTGGGGCAAGCTGCGATAAAGTAGAGAGAGACGGGAAACTTTTGAAGTGTTTTCAAAACATGGACAAGAAGAATTACGATCAAATTGAGAAACTAATTGTGACAGCATTTCTCATTGCCAGCAAAGGAAAACCACTAAGTGATTTTGCAATGCACTTAGACTTGCTTGACAGGGTTGGTGTGGACATAGGGCATAATTACAGAAACATTGATGGTGCGAGCAAGTTTATTCAAGCAATTTCACATAGTTTGAAAAAAGACTTCCAATCAGATATTAATGAAGCAAACTATGTATCCATTCTTAGTGATGGGAGTACTGACTCGGCAATTCTTGAACAGGAAACTGTGTTTATTCGTTATGTTAGCCATGGTGTTCCAGTTTCATTCCATGCTGCAGTTGTAACTCTAGATCATGCTACTGCTGATGGGGTGTTGGATGGAATAAAAATTGCTCTTGAAATGAATGCTATTAGTTATGAAAAGCTTGTATCACATGACTGTGAGGGGCCCAAAGTAGTGTCTGCAAACTTTGATGGTGCATCTGTTATGATGGGTAACCGTTCTGGAGTTGCAGGAAAGATCACACGAGAAGCTCCTTACGTTGTACCTGTTCATTGTGTAGCACACAAGCTAGAATTGTCAGTGTTGGATGCAGTAAAGGGCCTATTGCCATTGAAAAATTTTGAAGAGGTATTGAAACAGATACTTAAATTCTACCATAATAGCCCCAAAATGAGAAGAGAACTTAAAACTATTTCTCAGATCTTTGAAACAGATTTGGTTCATTTGAGTGATGTGAAAAATGTGACTTTCATTAAGACTTTGTTTATTCTGTTGGATGTGCCCCTTTACTCACTGAAGTATCTCTTGTGTTCCAAAAGGAGGACCTTCTTGTCACTACAGTGTCCCAGGAAATTGAAGGTGTTATGTTGAAACTTACCCAACTAAAGGTACAGCCAGAAACAGGAGAAAACCTGAAAGCCTTCATGGATCTCTACTCACCCCAAGATGGTACTTTTGATGGTGTAATTCAACTGATTGGACAATCAAAACATGTAAACTTCAAACAGGACATGTTCTTCAATTCACTCATTGATGGAATTGTGAAATATATTGACAAAAGGTTTGAATGTTTCAGTCAAGCTCCACTGAAATACTTCAAAGTACTAGACTACACAGAGTGGCCCACTGATAGGTGCAGTGTTTCAGTGTATGGGTGTGAGGAGATACATTACCATCTACTATTCACAGATGAGGAGAAGACAAGAATCAAAGAAGAGTTCACTCTTAAAGGATACTTAAAGAACTGTAAAAAAAACAGTGTATGATTGCTACTTAAACCTGCTGTTTAGTAGACCCCAGTGTTTCAAGGTTTTCTTGAAAATTGTTGAACTTATGTTTACAATCAGCCCCTGCACCGCAATTTGTGAAAGGCTGTTCTCATCTATGAATCTTGTCAAATCCTCTCACAGATCAGTTCTCAGTCAAGATAACCTCAACAATATCCTGACAATTATGACACATGGGCCCAAGTCCCTCAAAGACTTCGACCCCAGGTCAGCAATCAAAGATTTGACGACAGGCTGTAAAGGTACAAGACATGTCAAGGGGCATGGTCTTCACGAGCAAGCAGGCATATCTTTGCCATATCCACACTGTTTCAAGTCCGCCACCAGTCCAGAAATGCTTAAAGCCTTAGAGTAATCATACTGGTATTGATTTAAATTACGTTTTAACAATATGAGAGTCAGAGACTGTTCTGTATAAAAACAGTGCCAATTATTACCTGTAAAGAGAGAAAAAAGACGTCCAAACAGTAAACAATAACATCAAATACCATGTTGATTTATTCTTTCACAATATCATCACAATTATGTCATAAAAATCAGGGCAAGTGGAAAATTAGTCAGGGCAAGTTACTTTCTTGAAGTCACTTGCCCTGTGGCAAGTGGCTTTTAAAAAAAAGTTTGAACCCCTGTGAATTTCGAAGTAAAAGACGATCTTTTTCTGTTGTATACGTACAGGAAAAATGTCTTTCCTTTTATAGTTCCATAAAAGCATCAAATAATCAGTGATCTCTCATCTTGTGAAAGTGGAACTCCCTATCATGCTCTTCTGGTTGAGAGTGACAAACACGAGGCGTAAAGTTCAAGACAAAACTTTTAAGGAAAATCAAGTAGAAAAGGTAAACATTTGCAAGTATTTTGTATGGGTGTCTATGAGACAACATCAATTAACAATTGTTATTGGAAAGACCAACAATGTTACTTCAAAGAAAACTATCTTAATTAATCACATATTTTTTTTATTTTACTGTCAGTGTCATTAACAGCTTAATTGTGATAAAGGTCTAAGGTGTATATATGCAGAAACTGAAACATGATTTACACTTTCTCTTCTGAATGCAGCTATACTTATTTTTGTAAAAGGTTGTTGCTGGAGAGACAAGTTATGTAACTGCAAAGACAATTCAATACAAATTTGAAAATACCCAATATACTTAGGTCTTCGCTCACAGATTAATATAAATCTTTCATATTTGTTTTTCTCACCTGATTTATTCAGATGTGCATTAAGATATGAGACAAAATTACGTTATGCTTAACAGAGAAGTCTGTTCTTGAAACTTTGCATGCTTATACAGGGTTAGAACTAAACTTAAAATGGCCACTAGCCCTCCGGGCTAGTAACCTTCAACTGTCACTAGCCCGGACACAAAACAAGTGGTCCGGAGGAATGAAAGTTATTCACTGAATTGTTATTATCGTGGCACTGTCTACATTCATCTGACACAGAAGATTGCTTCACTAGTGACATGGCTGCTGAAAGAAGGTCATGGGCTCTTGCTTCAATCTTTCTGAGTTCATCAACATCAGGAGCGCCTGAAGTCGTTTTTTTGATTTCTTAATCTACCGAAAATAGCAGGTCCCCAGACAACGGAGGCAGAGTGCACATCAAAATGATAGGAATAATTTTAGGAACCAACCTGAATGTCAGAATGTCTGACAACACTTATGGCATTTCAGATGGATGGTCATACATTATTGACAGATTTAATACTTGTATTTGCAGTGTTATTTTAATTTGAAAGACACGATTATCGAACTCATGGATCAGCAACGTGTCCACATCAAATTTGTCAAAACCAAACCAAACCAAAAAAACAAAAAACCGATGAAGCAACACTGTTTGGCGGAAATAAATAAGCAAACTAAATAAACAAACAAATAAAATAAACAACAGTACTCATGAAAGTTGTCAAACGTACCATGTTTTCGGGATATTTCTTTTCATTGTAATTTCTTGCGTACAGTGACATGACAGTGCCACCTGTAAACACCGTCTCGTGTGCAGAAGCTTCCGTCGCAATCTGAACACAAAATGTTTGAAATGTTCAGATTTCACGGAAGTTGTGGCCTAATTTCTGTCAAAGTACTAAAAATCTACCATAGAACATAATGCACTTTGAAAACCTTCGTAAATGAGATCATAACTTTTGAAATAACGCTCGCAACTTGTCAAGCGGACCATCGTCTGCTCAAGTGAAAAGCCAAACATAAATATCACATGACTCGAATGGAATGTTGCTGATGTAATAAAAAACAACAACATTGTTCAAACACCGAATTGGTCATCTGTTACAAATATTTTTTTCGTGCAGCAGAATTCACACCAGGCATGTGACCTCTGGCTTCATTTAAAATGCTACTGCGATGATACTATACCGCACAGACATAACACGTTTTATTGTCCCTGCCATGGCGGACCATGCAGACAAGAAGAATGAATGTGCAAATGACTGAATAACTTACCTGTAAATATGTTTATTTTTAACAAATGTTACACACACAAAAAATAATAAAAAAATCAAAAACAACATTACCAGTTTGCGTGGCTTCTAATTAAAATGATACGTTGTATTTGTTGACTTCCGTGGAGAAGAATGCGCTTCCACTCAAGGGCGTGACCCTGCGCAATAACTAGTAACCCGAAAACATGGTACGTCACTTCGAGCGCTCGTGCTTGCGGACAAGACACGAAATGTATGTTGTATTGGAAACCAGCGGACGACATGACATTCTAAGAATAAATTTATAAAAGACGAGGTGATATTTATTTACGGACTTACAGTTTTGATAATCTGCTGATACGCAGTAATATTCATGATCATCTTTAGCGCTATTACCCCGAGAACACGTTACACCATGGTATATCGAGTTGCTGTTTAATACTTTTTATGTAATTGCGTAAATATTTAGTGAAAGTCATGTGACATCTCGACCTTCACGCTCAGACGACGATGTTTAATGCTAAAATGTGTGCACGAAGCATTTTTATTGCAGGTAACTTGTGCACGATGCGTCCACTAAGTTCCATAATTTACGTATAGATGGCAAGGTTTTGAGTAAAACATTCAACTGGCATGAGTTTACCTAAAACTTGCGTCTGTAGCTACAAGTTTTAGGTCACGTGCATGATTTGGACCAATCACGATCTTTATAGCAGACAGGCGGAATGCTTCATTAGAAACCAACAATGATCCAATTATTTATACTTCATCTGGGCCAGTAGTAAAGAGCTGAACATGTGGAAATGTATAACTGAATTTGCCAGATGTTGAGGGGCGTGTGCGAGGCTGTGATTTGTCAGATATTTATTCTCTATCAGGGCCAGCTGTGAAGAACTGAAGAAATGGAAAGGGATAACTAAAATTGTAAGCCGTGTAACTCTTTTCAACCTATACCGTGAGGTAAAGCGAAGGAGCGATAACATGATTTGAAAGAAGTGACACGATGTATATGTTAACTTTTGAGTTTTGCAACGATAGAGATTCATTAGTCTGGTGATTTGAGTAGAAAATGCATGATTTCAATTCCAGTACCAGATGAAGTATAGTAACCGCTGAAAAAACCCAAGTAGTCCGCCGGACTAGTGCATTTATATTTCCATTCGCCCGTCAAAACATTTATTCGCCACAGGCGTGCGGGCGAGCGTAAAGATCGAACCCTGCTTATATCCATTTTAAAGACTGTTATTAGAAAGACAGTGTGTGACTGATCATACTAATTACGACACTGTAATAATCAGTCTGCAAAAACAATCAAAACTTTGAACATCCATTATCCTAAATAAAGTTAATTGGTGATAATCTAGAACAAAAGATCCGTGAAATAAATTGTTGATTTATTTCTTACTTTGACAGCTTGAGGCAGATGATCAAAAGTTTGATACTTTATTAGTAGCAAGCCTGTTGAACAGTTTGAGGCAGATGATCAAAACTTGGATTCTTTAGTTACTTGTAAACCTAATTGGCAGTTTCATAAATTCATGACAAATACTGTCAAACATGTCATTTATTTTCTTTTCTGAATTCCTAAAAGAAACAAATTTCAAGATGGTAACTGCTACTTTAATTCTTGTTGATTTAAAGCACAAAGTCTATAGTTTTTAATTCTTCATTGCTTTCCAGTAACACAGACATGCCTAACAAATAGGAAAAGTTCTAACATATAGACTATATATTTTGGTCTACAAGTGTGGTAAAATACTTTTAGAAACTGATTGATATGAACCTAGCGTTTCATCAGTGACACTGATTTATTCTTATCCTAATTAAATATACAATCGAATTGTCTTCTTTGTAAGAAGCATGTCACCTTATTTGGAGATATGGATGTAACATGTAACACTTACTATACGTCCGAGGGTAACATGCAAAGAACTCTTTCTTTCATTACAGATAGATCAAAGATTTTTGTTACAATTAAATAGTTTTTCAAATTTATTTCACATACTTTGTTTCCAATAACATATTACAGAAAGATCAAAGATTTTTGTTACAATTAAATAGTTTTTCAAATTTATTTCACATACTTTGTTTCCAATAACCTATTACAGATAGATCAAAGATTTTTGTTACAATTAAATAGTTTTTCAAATTTATTTCACATACTTTGTTTCCAATAACATATTACAGAAAGATCAAAGATTTTTGTTACAATTAAATAGTTTTTCAAATTTATTTCACATACTTTGTTTCCAATAACCTATTACAGATAGATCACAGATTTTTGTTACAATTAAATAGTTTTTCAAATTTATTTCACATACTTTGTTTCCAATAACATATTACAGATAGATCAAAGATTTTTGTTACAATTAAATAGTTTTTCAAATTTATTTCACATACTTTGTTTCCAATAACCTATTACAGATAGATCACAGATTTTTGTTACAATTATATAGTTTTTCAAATTTATTTCACATACTTTGTTTCCAATAACATATTACAGATAGATCACAGATTTTTGTTTCAATTAAATAGTTTTTCAAATTTATTTCACATACTTTGTTTCCAATAACATATTACAGATAGATCACAGATTTTTGTTACAATTAAATAGTTTTTCAAATTTATTTCTCATAATTTGTTTCCAATAACATATTACAGATAGATCACAGATTTTTGTTACAGTTAAATAGTTTTTCAAATTTATTTCACATACTTTGTTTCCAATAACATAGAGTGTGTTAAGGATTGATTGTGTATTTCTTTCGTTGCATTGAAGTATGAAACTAAAAACCAATGTGCAGACTGTATGAATCCGCGTAACAACTGTCAATCAACCAAGCTAACATGGGTCCGCGAATCAGAGTGGAACAACTCAACGTGACGCGTCCCGGTATCGGCAAAGTTTCAAGTTCAAACGTTTGAATTACTACCTGCGAACTGAAAGAGACAGTTTGAAAAGTGACAATTGGAAATGAAACCCGATGATAAGAAGTTAGTGGAACTGAGATTGTAGTATTTGCGCAAGCAGAAAGAGGATGTGATGTGACTGGGATTGCGATGCCATGAACTGATGTTCCAACGTGCGCATGCTCTTGTCGAGGCGTTGCAACGTTATTAACGTTCTCGGATAATTTTGAGTTGTTTGTTTGTTAACCACAATGTATCACTTCAATGTTTACCCAAAGTTCATTAAGGTACAAGGGAATTCCCTCGCTGCGTAAGGGTCCGAAAGTAGTCCGGTGCGGTGGGCGTGGCTTATTTTTTTCAGATTCATTGGGAAATGAACTCAAAAGAAATGTTCCCAGTTAACCAATCAGATTGCCAGAATTTTAATGAACACAATAAAAATTTAATTATTTTGGCATAACGATACTGTCTTTCATATATCAGGACTTGAAAGTAAAAGTTTTATGATCTAAAGAGTAAGACATTGTCAGAAATCAATCAGAAATATCAAAATATTCTCTTCAAATCGCGTTCAGTGAAATATTTTTTGATGACATACAGTTGAGGGGGATATCAAGAACATTGAAAAGTACCAGCAGATTTCACTTTTTCATCTGACACAATGTAGATTAGGTTTATCTCATAAACATGCAGTCACAGAAGTGCCTGTAACAAAATAACAGGCAAGGTAGAATTTACAATGCAATATCTTTAGGTATCAATGTATTTGTAAGAAAAATATAAGTATAACTTTTGTTACAGGAAAAACATTGTGGCTTTGACCTAATTAGTTTAATTAGTCTTCATGACAATACTGAACATAATTAAGCCTCAAATATTCTTGATATGTGAACCTTAACAATGTAGTTGTAATTTGTGTAAATAGTGATTGATTATTTTGTTTTTGTATTTGAATTATGTTGTCTTTAGTACACCAAATAGCTGCAACTTTTGAGAATGACTGACTCATGTACAGTGCTCTATACAATACGGACCAGCCTTAAGCGATCACAGACTTCACGCGAGAGCTGGGGCAAAGAGTGTCGAGAGCATGCAATGTGACAATAAGTGGGCGTTAGTCTGACTGTTGTAAAAGTCAACTATGCTTGCCGTGAGAGGCGACTAATGGGATCAGGTGGTCAGGGTCGCTGACTTGGTTGACACGTCATCGGTTCCTAATTGTGCAGATCGATGCTCATATTGTTGATCACTGCATTGTCTGGTCCAGACTCGATTATTTACAGACCACCACCATATAGCTGGAATATTGCTGACTGCGGCATAAAACTCAACTCACTCTTTTGAGATGCCTCAAAGGTATATTTGAAATATACATCACAATATTGTTAATACGAGCCTAGGAATCGAAGAAAATATGCAAAGTTCAAAATGACATGTTAGCGAAAGAGAACTATAAGCAGTTAAAAGACTTGTCAGAAACGTGGGTTTCGTTTTGAGGTGAAAGATAGTATATCTATATGAACATACAATGGACGAGCTCCAAAGACACAAACCCAACTGTCGACCTAAACCTTTGGGGGTGTCCCAAGATCACACGCTTCTAAGGTCTCTAGGTCCTTTGGGGGTGTCCCAAGATCACACGCTTCTAAGGTCTCTAGGTCCTTTGGGGGTGTCCCAAGATCACACGCTTCTAAGGTCTCTAGGTCCTTTGGGGGTGTCCCAAGATCACACGCTTCTAAGGTCTCTAGGTCCAACGTTTGCCCAGCATCGGCTAAGAAACCTTGACCCAACGTTGGATCAACGTCTCTTTTATTCCTCAACATTTTCCACCTATCCTGAAACGTTTGTACAAATCTAGCAATACTATCGCATAGAAAGCAATACATTCTTCAAACTGATTTCACTTTGGGCTCTATCCATGAAACAGCAACTCAATTTAAGCTCACTCTCTCTGTCTCTTTGCTGGACACCTGTGCACCGCTTGGAGAAGGCTCAAGAAACATTTACAGTGTTTCTGACACAGTTACATAAAATAATAAGCATGTTTCAAAACACCTTTCAAGTCCATATAAATCTCTAATGATTAAAAATAGGTGATTTTCAAATAAGAAAACAACAGTATGGCCATAATACCATTTGGCGTATCTTTGGAAGCATTTTGAGGCATTCTTAGTGACTCCTAAATTACCTGCGACGTTTCAGAATGATCACTGATTAATAAAATTATAAGAAGAAAATATGAAAAAGTAAAAAGAAAAATAATTAATTCCCTCTTATGTATACATTCAAAACATGCACAAACTATATTACCTCTAGTTAGTAAGATTCAAGGTAGACACTCGTTATTAGTTCGTTGTATCCACGATTAGTAGACTGTACCGTTGATTAATGGCATCACCCATATTGTAGATAGTTTTGACTATGTAGCAGAATGTGACACTTTATTTGTCCACTATAGTATAAAATTTAATAGGTGATACAATTGAAATTCCACTTTCTCTTTATGAAACCTTTAAGAGACAGTTGGCATTATTTGGCTAACAAATTTTTTAAGACATTCAGAATGTCATGTTTGGCATTATTACAGCATTTCAACAAAATGTTTTGATGTCGTATTGTAAAGAACCAACTCTGAGTTTGGTTGTTTTACTGAAGTGAGAAAATTAGATTCCGGAGAGTGTATGAAACAATGTGAAACGACAAGTAACAATCCATACATCTCCCTTAGTTTGATACACATTTTTGTTCATTTTTTATTTTAGCATTGATTATTAATTTGTAGCATCAGAAGTGTTCACATGACTAGTCCACAGATGACAGTAAGACAGAAAGAGATCCGTCATATCCATGCAGGAATACCAGGCCCCTTCCCTTTCGCGCACCTGAATGACAGTATTCCATTTGGCAAATTTACCCTGCACCACAAATTGCTGCATGGACGTCTCCTTCTCAAAGCAGCTTGAACGACCAATCTTTGCAACTGTAGATCTTATTATGGCTTAGGCATGTTATATTTTTAAACATAGACTAAAGCCCTTCCTGGAGTTCAATTTGTCAATCCTTAACTACCCACAGATCCTTGCAGCAAAGATAGATACAGGTTTAGGTTAAATTGCGTTTTGGGTCCGTTCTCCCAAAGAAGAGTGCATTGTGTCAAAATTACTTTCATATGTGACAAAAACCAGTTTGAAAATGCGAAGATACGTAATAATCGCATTTAGCGTTAACCGCTAAATTGTGTTATTGATGGCGTGGCCATACCACGTGCCTTTGTTCATAAACATTACCTTGGCTCGCGCAGCTGCAAACATTACGTCAAATCATGACGTCATCAGTTGTTACATCATCACACCACGCGACACATAACGGTGCTTCAATTCTCGCGTCTCCGCCGAACACTACTTACCGTCGCTCTCTACCATATTAACATCGATAAGCAGGTTAACGTCGCCAATCTGTAATGGGACCAAAAAGAAGAGCAGCATTACAGCACAGGCTAGTCCCGGCACCTGCAGCTGGAAAGAAACGCAGATCAGCAAGGGGTAGCAGTACCATCAGCACATCAAGTCCGCCAGTGGATATTCAAGGGACGACCTTCGATCCTCCTAGGAACGCTCCAATGCAAGTGGCACCGATTTCACCAAATGGCTCCAGACGCGGACCCGACACAGACCAGCTTACCAAGAGACATTTGGGAGATTGTATGACAGAATCTCATATACTTATCGTGTCTTCTTTATCACGCAACACTAGACGCACTTATTACACGGCGCTGCAATGTCTCGAAACGTTTAGTCTACCATTAGGAGGACCCATTTGCCTAGACCAACTTCTGCAATTCATAGGCTACATGTCAATTCAAGGTAAATCCCCTCGTACTGTAAGGGCTTACATTTCAGCCTTATCCACCTGGAATAGACTAAATAACCTTATCAATCACTGTGAACATTTTTTGGTTAGAAAAGCCATCATTGGGATGCACAAGATTAAAGTTAGGAGGGACATACGAAAGCCCATCACATTTCCAATTCTTCAGCGCATCGTAGGTGCTTTGCCTGCTATCTGCAGCTCTTCTTACGAGGCTCAGGTTTTTAAGTCAGCATTTACCTTAGCCTTTTTTGGTTTCCTGAGGGTCAGCGAGTTGGTTTGCAGTTCACAAGCCGACGATTCAAAAACTTCACTACAAATTAATGATGTTTCATTTTCAGGCGGGGGATTAACCTTGCGCATAAGATTTTCTAAAACCGACCAGTTCGGTAGAGGAACTCTGCTTTCAATTTCTCCTACTGCCTCAGAGCTATGCCCCGTTAGAGCTCTCTCTCTGTATCTCGCGTCCAGACCACGCACTAGCTCACAGCTGTTTGTCCATTTTGACGGCTCACCATTAACGCGCTATCAATTTCAGGCGATTCTCAATAAGTCGCTATCCCATGTCGGTTATGACGCGACCCAGTATACATCACATTCTTTCAGAATAGGCGCTGCTACAACTGCGGCGATTAATGGTTTGGATGAAAGTATAATTCAGCAGTATGGTAGATGGACATCTTGTGCATACCAGGGTTATATTAGGATCTAATAAAGTAACGACGCACCTCTCAACCACTGCAATGGACATTTTTGTGCACAATATTGTTAGTGCTTTAACTGCTAGTTAATCCTCTCAATGCTATCGTCGAACCCATTCGACAGGAGTGCAGGATAATGACATCTCCAAATAAAACTTGCAATAATGATTCAACGAGTCGGATTTACGTGTCATATGAATTATGTATGGAATGTACTAATTCTCACCTTTTTAAATATGTAATGTTCAATACGTTTATATACCTTAAAACGAAACGCCCGCGAATTAAAAATGAGATCGCCGAATTTCTCGGCACGCAGTCGAAAATAACGGCCATTGTTGACTTCCAGCGCACCACGCCGTGTGGTACCCAGTCTAATATTTTCTTCATAATGAAATATTTTTTGATAGTTTAGTCGATATTTTTTGTTCCTTGACGAAGAGAAAGCTCATAAGTTTCCCATTTTCTAAAAATTAGTAACTTTCGGCTCAAATAAATATAAACAAAACCAATCTCAATGTTATATCATCGATTGGACGAACAGAAACGATCATGGCAACGGTGGTAAACAAACAACTCCACATGTATCGTGATGCCGAAGAAAATGTGCCATCATTTTGACATATCCAATTATTTTATCTGGAATTAATTACACGGTGTGAATAGGTAAATGTTATTGCCTCTGCACAGAAATTACCAGATTTAGCGATTTTATTTTGATTTGGTTTGATAAACCTTCCAACATTCACAAAGTTGACAGCCGTTGGTGACCCGAAAGGGCGTGGCCAAACTCGCGGTCTTTCTAAGTGACAAGATACGAAGGATGTTTGAAAATATGCGTTCATAAGCAGAATCTGAACACATATACATTGAAAGAAAACGACTCAATACCTATATAATGCAGATCATGAAACAATATCACAATATTTGTAATTGTACCCACCCTTGATGAAACCGGAAGCACGTACACGGCATGGCACTCGTGGAAGTAAAATGTGAAGGAGTTGGAAAACGACCATTGATACATTTTCTAAACTGATTCAAATTCCCGTAAGATCCATACTATACACCAGAATTACCTTTCAGTCATCCTCAGTCATTTACTATTAGTTGTGTTCAATAGCAGTTGTCATTTGTTGCTTGTGTTGTAGTATTTCTGAAGTTAGCCGTCGATGTGTTGATCTTTTAGTTTAGCAAATCCGAAGTCGATGATTTTCGCGGTCTATTTTTTTCAAAGAATGTTCTGACACGGGGAGACATATAAATTGTCAGTGTGTCGTAACAATAAGAGAATATTCTTCTGTGTATATCGTTACAAGAAGTACAATTTTGATGATTGAAGATCTCATGAAAAAAAATCATTTTTCCTTTTGCAGAAACGAACGAAACCAGAGCTAGTGTGAGAATGTAACGTACAGTAAATGTATTTCATAAAAATTAATTACTGCTTAGAAAACAACTATCATCGTCTTTGTGAATCAGTATTTATTTTAGACATTAAAACAGCTAAACATCACATCTTTTGTTCACGAATTTGGAGCAAAATTGAAATTATTTTGTTACTCCGAACAGCAGAGCTTTTGGAGTTAATTCAACCTAGTATAATGCAGGTAATGTTTCAGATCAAATTGTTTGACGTGTGTGCATATTTGTATTAAAAAGATCATGTCATGTGGCTCAGTCCGTGGTTCCATACAGCTTTTAGATATTGCACTAGTGCAATCTGAACTGCAAAATGTACCTCATGTTTATGGCCATACTTTTTACCTACTTGCACACTGTCTATGTTCATATTTTACTGTTAAAACAGACTTCATCTGGGAAACAGACTGATGATCCAAACTCTTGGGGCAGTGATTACACTGACAGTAATCGAAAGACAGACTCATTTTTTTCTTGTGATGAAATTTCATGAAGTAATATGAAATTATCATACCAGACCTAGAATAATTTTGTCGTAGTGATGTTTTGAATATGGAATATCAAAACTACAAGTGACAGATAATTAAGTGTTGAGTAGGAGGTGCAACCTATGTTAGTCTTTGGCATCAAGGTAATCATGTGGTGGCAAGTAAATTTCTTTCTTCCTAATACTGAGCTCTGCAGTGAGTGGTTTTTGTTGTCCAGTTTGGAGCTATTCTTTAAGATTTCAATTTGGATTTTTTTTCATTGCCATGTGTATATGGCAAAGACATATACATCAAATGCTTCCAGATCTTTAACGGAAGACTGCTCAGTCCTTGGCATTTTGTTATTCAAGGAAGACTGTTCTTCATGTTTCTTGTTTCATGATGGTTTAGGCTATTGAACACTAAATAATTGGAGTATATCACCATCAGACACTTCAGCAAACAGAAACAATCCTTGAAAGTTCATTAGACCCATTTCATATTGTGACATTGCTCCTAAACCCAGGAAAAGACAATAAGGTAGAATAATATATATTTACAGAATATGAAGCATGTTTACTTTCACCAGAGACAATATAACTTCTTATATGTATATGGTTTCTTTTTTATCAAATGATAACATTTTCCGATAAATTTACATGTACTGTTACTTCAACAACATAAATGACATTATTTGTCATGTGCGATTCAAAATAATTCAGCAAACAAAGTGGTACTGCTGAAAACAAAAATAACTCATCACCCATTTGTATTTGATGTACATTTTGGCACGATATTATGAAGAAATAAAATACACAAAATAATTTGTAACATCTATCCATATATTTTATGGCATACATGTAGTTGTAATAAAAAATTGTGCAAAACTGTCAGCTTTCCACATTACTGAAAGACATTAATTAAAATTTGGTTATTTACACGTTGCTAATGCATTGACAGATTTTAAGTGTCTTTGCCTTTGTCTATTTGAGAGAGAAAAATAATTGTCATATTATTAATATCATTTAACATATTAAAGTATATGAAAAGATTTAAAGTTGTAACCAGTTATGAAACATAAAGCATTGACAAATCTATCGTAATTATTCATCAAGAACGTTAATTCATTGCATAAAATTATGAATGTAATTCAACTTGTTCTAAAGTGAGACATATAATTTTCCCAATCATGTAATATGAACGCAATTTTTATCAAATCATCTCCGATTTCATGTGAAACTATAACTGAAAATATACTTTTGTTTATAAAACATGTATACTGCAGTTCTTACTACACTACATCGTCATAAAAAGAAAAGCATGAATGTTATTTTGAAACACAAATGCCACGCCCATATCCGCGCACCTGTTGTTGAGAATGATCTTTGTACACGTTTCTGTGTTGGACCATGTGAAAAAAAGAATAAGCTGGCATCAACATGCATCACAATTATATCTTTGCTATCTTTATATTCAGTGGACAATAAAGCAATGTGCCTAAATATGAACAAAAATTCAAATAAAAGATACTGAAAAACTTGCATCTGCAGTGTTGATCGACTACTGTTTCCGGGTCACGGGAGCATACAAGGTCAAACTGGTTCGGCTATGTGCGAATTATATAGTCAAAAATACACCAAGAAAATTCTATGAGCTCTGATTAATCACTTTAAACAGTTATTTGTGCTAAATTCAGGCGAAATATCTCCAACTTTTCTGTTCATATTCAATAGCGAATGAATTTCATCAAGCAATCCCCGTCTGTGACATCACATCCGGTGACCTTTGCACTTACTAGAAACAAGTTAGATTTCACGATCTTAATTTTCGTCCGTCTTTCGTCATACTAACCGGAAAATGATACATGGAACACTTGTAGAATGAGAAATTCTCCCTCTTTCACCAGGTCTTACACATAAGAGTTCTGTAATCTTTCTTCTGACCAAAAAAGCTATATTTTATGTAGGAGTTCGACGAAGCGCGCCATGTTTGTTTTTTCGTATGCGTAACACGATTTAACACCGTCGTTTTGTGGGTTTGTGCAAAAATTAATGAACCATAACACTTGATATTTGCACTCATGAATGCTTATGAATCATGTATTTTATTCTGCTATTTTCATTACATGACACGTTTAAATAAACGTAATAGTGCCATTTCAGTAAGACCTGTCATGACATCGAAAATATTATTTGTTTACGACGAACGTTTTCGATTATTTTTTTTCAGAATTATTTTTTAATTTGTCGTCGCGCGGATATTTGCCGATACAAATATACGAAATTAAAGTCAGATACTTATGAAATATCAGTAGTAAGAATAGTGAAATCGGTTTGCGATAACTGGACAATTTATACGGTTCCTAGTATAAAACGCATCCGGCTACCAATCGAGTAATTCAGGTAAATTCAGGAAAATTTACTCTATTTATGTTTGTCTTGTAATTAATATCTGTACGTTTGAAATTATCTGGATATTTTTTGATAATAATGTTTATTTTTGTATGTAGTATTAATGAGCTGAATATTTTTTCAGTTGTCCCTTATTTAGAGACGCACTGAGTGTTTGAAATCACCCACCCTCTTATTAGCGCCTTATGCTGAAATTAATTCAGCAGGCTAAAGGTTAACTCGGATAAATAAAAATAACGGCAATAAGTGAGCACGCGCTTCCATTATTTCCCAGCACAGTGTAAGTCGTTTATGCTGTTCGCGTATCCACTATTTTCTAATATCTATATGTTGCTGTGTGGATGGCCGGCGATTTATATCGCGGTGGCCTGCTTGGGGTGAGAAGCTATCAATCGCTATGCTGCTGGTTGTCCGCTTTCACAGCAGAAACCAAAAAATCGTAATTCCAGCCTGCTTCACAGTAGGTGGAACTCATCGCTCGCTACGCTCAACTCGCCTGCTTGTCACAGTGGAAAGGTGATTATGCATTAATACTATGCTCTCGCTCGCTGCTGCTGCTCCTTCTCACCCCCGTAGCCATCCACACATATTGGCCATTACTCCCAAGATAATATCTTCCTTTTCATTTAAAACGCAAGTCCAGCAATAACACACCACGTTTAGAGGACGTTTGGTTCACAATACGTGGCTCGCTAAGCACCACCCCTTTATCAATCTGTCCCTGAATAGACCAATGAAGGTCAGGGGTACAATAGACCTTCAGTAACCCGTGCTTGCCATGAAATAACGGGATCGGGTGGTCAGGCTGGCTGACACATGGCATCGGTTCCTTACTTGTGCAGGTTGACGCTCGTGCTGTAGATCACTAGATTGTCTGGTCCAGACTCAATTATATACATACTGCCGCCATATAGCTTGGGTATTACTGAGTGCGGCGGTATTTTTAAAAAAATATACTCTCTCAGTCACTGTCCTTTAAACAATTCATAAACAAATGCTGTACCATCGTGCGGAATCGTGACAAATCACTGGAATGTCTAGTCGTGACTTGATTCTTCCCAAACCACATCGTACAGGTGTAATGCTTCTGGAAACTTGATACTGAGAATACAGTGAAATGTACAATTGACCCTGCTTTTAACAGAGATTGCTGATGGATTTAGAATGAGTTAGACGCTTGTATTATGATGTCATAAAACGACAAGGAAGAAGGATGTTGATGAAGAACACCAACAGTCTATCAAACGTGCATGCTCCATAACATGTATTGCAGGATGATTACAAATTCATCAAACAGCCTGCTTGTGTAGGGTATGTCGAATTATTCTCTTCACCACATAGTACATATTTTGGCAAATCGTCAAAAATCACAGGTCCGATGTAGCACAAGTCAGATGGGAACAATATTAGTCAGTTAGAATGCACATAAGCCAGCGAGGAAGGGACATTAAACTGCTGAAGGTAGAAATCACGAGGTCAAGAAATATTTACCACATGAAATGTTTAAAGTGTTTTAAGTATCAATTGTTGTCAACTGCCTCTTGAGGGTTGTACCAATACAAGCTGCAGTAAAGAGCAATACCAGTATTTTGGAAAGATCCAAACATAACCTTTCCTTCAATACACAATCTGCCCTTTGAAACAGGTGAAACAAACAACTGTAACTGAAAGAAGCTGGTCAGTTGATATAAGGGATATTTTTTATTATTTGGTTATTATTCCAATCTTGGGAAAATCTGAAAACAGCTAATTCACATATTTCCTTTACACTAAACTTATCTTGTGGAATCAATTTACTTTTTCACAGTCGTAAACTAGGAAGGCTACGAAAATTATCCAATGTGTGTAGAATATTTTATGTTCCATTAACACTTGACAAAGTCAAAAACTGGAAAAAGTACATTGATACCATTAGACGTTATCTCTTGCAAGGTGGAATTCATTGTGATACCTAGTTAAATCGAACACTTCGCATGAATGAGAGCTTTGAGGCAAGATATGTATGTCTTTCACTTCTTGCTCACTCTCGTGCATGGCTTAAGCGCTGTCACTTCAATGTAATTTATCGACTGGTATGAAACTGCGCGGGGTAGCCATCATCACAAGGTCCCTTTCTATGTTAAACACTCAAGTGCGAGTCACCTTTTGAACCAATCGATAAACGTGATGTATTTTTGTGTTTACATTGAAGTGACGGTGGTCAGAAGAAGAAGAGGGTCCTGCAGAACTGGGTCCATTTCGAGAAACTCCCAAGTCTGCCGAGACAGCAAAACGGAAATACAGAAACACGAAATTGCATCAACACAGCTTTCATCAACTCTCCACCCGACAGAACTTTTATAGGTATTACGTCGTTTGGTGGAAGAAATGTCACATAGAGAAGTTTCTGAGAAAGCGACACTTTAATTTAGACTTTCCCGATATAAATACTTCATGCTATGAAAGTGAAGAATATCCACAGGTTCAATTCTTCTCTAAAGACAGAATCGACGTAATTTGCAATTACACACACAAACTGAGCAGTAAAACTGTGACGACATTTTAAGCCGGGATTTCAGCTGAATTTACATGGAGGTGATTTAGAGGAGGGACATGGGAGCATAACTACAGACTCAATTATTTAAAGTGCGTTGCTTACATGCCTGTGAACATCAGGGATGGAATTGGTCTTTGGAAACCCATGCATGTAAAAGGCAACTCAAAGAGCTGGGCGGCCAGGTGCGTCGATGGGCGCACACGTCTATAAATCCCAGTAGTGTAGATTGTGCTGGGGATCACCAGATTGTCTGGTCCACAATCCGTAATGTACAGACGCTGCCACATAGCTGGAATATTGGTATTGGCGGTGTTACACAACAAAGAAACAAACAAACGTACTTGCATGCAATGTAACATAAAGTTTACATCCAAACACACGAGTGCATGACTTTTGCAACCTTTGACGATTGAGCTGAGGTGACAGGTTTATGCTGTCCATAGTAATTCTTCTGAATCACTGTATGTTGTTGTCTTATGCCTTATTTCCTGTGCCGGCTTGTCCAGATTTAATGAATTTAAGAAACATGCTGTCCATGTACCTTCTACAGACTGTTCATATCCCAGAACTTGTTGGGGTGAAACATTTGATTGCAAAACAGCATAGTAAATAAACTTCGTAATATTTCATCCTTTCAGTTTGTGATATTTTGTGTTTTCCAGATACGTTTTATGTAAACATTACACACACCTTTCACGGCCATCTGGTTTCACAATTATTATCCATTATATATATATATAAAATAATACCATGAAATGCATACTATTCACATTTTCTTCTTAAGAAAGATCAAGATCACCATTTTTTTGAAGGTGTAAGAATCATTACTATATTTTCTAGAATGACAACTTTTCGCTAGATTTGATTGTTACTGCTAACATTTGAGTGAGTGAGTGAATAAAGTTAGATTCCAGCTGTAAGGTTGGTGGTTGTCTGTATACAATCAAGTCTGGACCAGACAATCCGGTGATGAACTGCATGACCTTATTCGTCGCCTGAGAGATAACCAGTGTTCTATCTCCACTTTTGGTGAATATTGAGCTAGGATGTCAAGGATAATTATTGGGGCGTATTCTATCTCCAAATAAATCTTCATGGCCGTATGTGCCTTAGAAAGTGTTGTTTCAACAAATAACATAGGTTCTATCTCCAGAAATAAAATAGCTATTCAGTTCAAGAGTGTTCTATGTCATTAACTAATTGAAAGGCTCCATTTCATCACGTGACATGGACACTCTGGACCTAAGACCTTTTCTAGACAATGAAATGGTGAGTAACATTGTGGCAATGTTTTCTTAAAACATTAATATTAAGTAAAGAAAATACTGCATAAGTGATTATTAACATTAAGGATGCTCTTTAACTTCTCATAATTATTATTATCAATATACGATTTTCAGAAACATCCCGTTAACATTTGAAATGGAATTGGAAGACTCTGGTTCTAAATAAATGGAGTGTTAGAGGAAGACATAGAGCGTCGTTTTCGGATTTTTAAAAAACAACAACATTCATATCTTTTGCAGTTCTGAAGTTATGTTGACAAATGCTGACAAAACTATCGGAAGAGATCATTATTCAAATTTAAGTTTATACAAATACAAGATTTACTTTTGAATGTGTGTAGGGTGTGCAAATACCTTAAGGACCTAATCAAGAACTCCTCACGAATGTGGAAAGACACTGAATTTCATGGTCTCAAACTGACATATACTCAGTTACAAGCTCTCCTTTCAAGGTCACGTTACTTCCATTCATTCATCTTGACTGCCCACTATCAGTTACAGATTACATATCTGTAACAGGTCTACTGCAGGCTCAAGCATTACGATGGTTGAACATAAATCACATGCAGATTTCAACTCTTGGCTTTCATGTGAGTCTACCAAATCTGGAACTGTTAAACAAAACAGGTCACGCCCAGGAGCTTGCTTGATGACAATTTCCAGTTCAACAAGAAATACTATAACCTTAAGGCATTTGGATTAAAGTTCACTCTAGATGATTGCATTCAATTTTTAACATTGCATACTTCTCTTCTCTACAGTTTTTGTCTTTTTATCTAAGACTGGACGACACATTTACTGAAGCTGAGTTTGCATACTTCATCGAGAAAGAATTTGTTGATTGTTGGTACAGACTAAATTATGTCTGAAGGAGTTGACGTCTATCGAGTTTTAGCTCTGGTAACTGCTAGAGAACATATGCAGAATGATTCTGATGATGGCGCTCAGACATAAGGTCAATGTTAAAATTCATGACACCAACAGACAGAGTGTTCGTGAGCACCTTAATCTCCTAATCATCGTGAAATAAGGAGTTAGCAAATGCTGTGCCACTGTTGTGTTGAGTTATTACATAGTGGAAGAAGAGTTTTTGGAAAGAGTTTGAATGAATTTTGATGTTTTGACCTAGTTATTTATTTTCTCATTTTCTAGATAAGAATAGTAACTTAGGTGATGGATGTGGTGTGTCTGTTTGCTGCCTGGTCCATGGAGTAATATAGCTGTGTAGGTGCGAGTAGGAGCTTATCCACATAAATGTAACACATTTGTTTTGTGCATGAAAGATAGTGTCCACTGCTTTAATGTTGTGGATTATTTCAGTGCAAGTTCTTGAGTGTTTGTTCTGTATTTGTTTGAATGAGCACAGGGAGACATGACAGAATGATACGTTGTTGATGTTTGATGTTTTCTGCTTGTTATAATGATGATAATATTGCTTTTAATTCTGCTGTGGGTGTACTTGATGTAATATATATTGGTTGTGGTTGTGTGAGATGGGGACCACTGGGGGGGGGGGGGGGTAAAATGTAGCCCCTAAGAATTTTATTATCCCCCTGGCATTTCGTTGCCTTGTCTGTCCATCATTTTATTTCCAGGGTTTAACTAAAAAACTGTTCAATACTTTTCAGCAAAAATTAGTAGATACAGCAAACAGAACCTAAGGTGGTTTGGTTACTTTTATTTTTCTCGGTTTACATGGAAATGATTTGGACTCAAAAAGGGAGGTGTGCGCTTCGTTTCTAGAACACAGCTCAAAAACCTTTTAACAGAACTTGGGAGATACATGAAACATATCCTGAAGTGAAGCTATTTACAGATTGTTGTCATTTTTATCTTTCCCTCTTTCCCTTGGAAACAACTCAGACTCCGTCTCAAAAGGGAGGGTTAGACTTTGCTTTCTGGAGCACAACTCGAAAACCCCTAAATATCTTTCAGCAAAAATAGGCAAAATATGTGGTTCTTTTGCTGTATGCAGATTTTTGTCATTTTATTTTTCCCATTTTCCATGGAAACAGTTCTGACTTGTCTAAAAAATCACGCTTGGCTTTAAGTAACTGTGAGAATTTTGTTCTCTCGTATATTTAGGGGCCCAGGAGAATTGTCATCTTCTGACAATTTTGCAGGAAGCCCAAGTTGCAGTTTCTTTAATAGTGATTTGCATTTTCTTTTCTGCATTTTGGGGGGTTTTGGAAGTGATCCATAGTGAAAAGTCAACTTATGCTGGGCAGAACCTGTTTCCGTTTGCAGTGTCTGAAACTACCGAAATTTCAAACCAGACAGTTGGCCTGGTAACTTGAAAATATTACCAGTCCAGATTCAAACTTGCCTTTCCAATAACAATTGAAAGCAATAAGGTTTCTGAATACTATCTTTACTGCATGTAAGCTACATGGCCTGGTTTATAAATGTGTTTCATTTCTGCCTCACACTTACAATCAAGATCGGAAAAATCGGAGTCATTGTCTGAGTCAGCAGTGGAATTGTTTTCAGCAGCAGGGACGTCATCATCATCTGCAGCTAAATGCTGTTGAAACACAACGGCACTTTTCAAAGCTGTTTTTGACCTGGGTAAGAAGTCAGGTCTTCTGTGATGATTTTGATTCCATCTGAACCTGTCTGCTGATACTATGAACAGTATACTCGTAGTAAGGTAGGCTAGGGTAAGGGTCTTAGGGGTCAAAATATCTACCAGACCTCCGGACTGGCAACTTTTGAAATTAGACCATCCGAGATGAAAATAGACAGTTCCAGATGGTCGGGTAGGCAGTAATTTTAAACACTGCTTTTGGAGTGGCATTTTCCATGGGAAATTTGTCTGAGAGTGTCTGACATGATATATTATTATGCATCTGTCTGTTTAGAAAAAGGGTATGAAATTTAAAAGTCTCCTATTATGCCAGACCATACAGAAATGTATGAAGATGGCCATTGTGTCGTGTTTGGTGTTTGTGCTTCTCTGACATCTTGTGTTATATGTAAACTGTATTCCAAATTTTCACCTTTTGGTGTGGAGCCACTCTGTTTTGGTTTGACAAGCAGGATAGTTTTGACATTTTGAAGACGTGTCCCAAGTATATACGTAATCTGGTGATTCACTTAAACACATTTGTAAGGCTTACATTAGGAAAACTGTACCAAAGACTACAATGCATGCAGTATAAGCACACCTTCATTCCTAATTTAGTGATAAAGAACAGGATACATATCACACATTAGATGTATGCTTACATGATATCCTGGTCTTTTGTTACGACTAAAATGGCTAAAGAAAACTGTGAATAAAATTCACCACCACGTCCCACCCTTTTTATAATGGACGTTTCAAAGCACCTGTATATTCAAAGACATTATTGCCCCTCTTATAGATTCTTAGCTATCAATATAGATTCATATCTAAATGCTTCCTTGCCAGTGATCTATTCTGAAATGTCACATCATAACTGAATAAAGGTATCTATATGTGTTTTCTTTCCTATTTTGAAATCAATATTGTTACTCAGGTTACACAGTTGTGTTCCTGAAATGGTATTAGTTACTTCTAAACACCAGAATGTTTGCTTTTATAATTGAAAAAAAAGTTTCAAACAAACTGCCATCCTAGTGCAGGTTTCTATCCTCTCACTTGGTTGTCGGGTTTGTCCAGCAAAAACCATATGCATGTTAATGTAAGTAAATAATACAAGGGACACTTATAAATTCAGTTGGCTGGAATATTTCAGCCTAAAGCAGTGTTCCATAATTTAAATGTCACCACAAGTTGTCAGATGGTATAGGCACATGTGCATCAAGTGTGAAATTTTCATAAAGGACTGCAGTGCACCATGCAACCAGTGTCAATATGGCTCTTTTGCCCAATTCTTCAGTCGTCTTTGGTTTTTCGCTTTGGCAATGAAAGGGTCTTCCATTTCCTGGTGCTGTATTGTTTCTCATACTGCAAATAAGAAACCGATATTTGTACCACAAGTTGTCAGATGGTATAGGCACATGTGCATCAAGTGTGAATTTTCATAATGGACTGCAGTGCACCATGCAACCAGTGTCAATATGGCTCTTTTACCCAATTCTTCAGTCGTCTTTGGTTTTTCGCTTTGGCAATGAAAGGGTCTTCCATTTCCTGGTGCTGTACTGTTTCTCATACTGCAAATAAGAAACCGATATTTGTACCACAAGTTGTCAGATGGTATAGGCACATGTGCATCAAGTGTGAATTTTCATAATGGACTGCAGTGCACCATGCAACCAGTGTGAATATAGCTCTTTTGCCCAATTCTTCAGTCGTCTTTGGTTTTTCGCTTTCGCAATGAAAGGGTCTTCCATTTCCTGGTGCTGTATCGTTTCTCATACTGCAAATACGAATCTGAGAGTGGTACCACAAGTTGTCAGATGGTATAGGCACATGTGCATCAAGTGCAAATGTTCGAAATGGACTGCAGTGCACCATGCAACCAGTGTCAATATGGCTCTTTTGCCCCATTTTTCAGTCGTCTCTGGTTTTTCGCTTTGGCAGTGAAAGGGTCTTCCATTTCCTGGTGCTGTATCGTTTCTCATACTGCAAATAAGAAACCGATATTTGTACCACAAGTTGTCAGATGGTATAGGCACATGTGCATCAAGTGTGAATTTTCATAATGGACTGCAGTGCACCATGCAACCAGTGTGAATATAGCTCTTTTGCCCAATTCTTCAGTCGTCTTTGGTTTTTCGCTTTGGCAATGAAAGGGTCTTCCATTTCCTGGTGCTGTATCGTTTCTCATACTGCAAATAAGAAACCGATATTTGTACCACAAGTTGTCAGATGGTATAGGCACATGTGCATCAAGTGTGAATTTTCATAATGGACTGCAGTGCACCATGCAACCAGTGTGAATATAGCTCTTTTGCCCAATTCTTCAGTCGTCTTTGGTTTTTCGCTTTCGCAATGAAAGGGTCTTCCATTTCCTGGTGCTGTATCGTTTCTCATACTGCAAATACGAAGCTGATATTTGTACCACAAGTTGTCAGATGGTATACGCACATGAGCATCAAGTGTGAATTTTCATAATGGACTGCAGTGCACCATGCAAACAGTGTGAATATGGCTCTTTTGCCCAATTCTTCAGTCGTCTTTGTTTTTTCGCTTTGGCAATGAAAGGGTCTTCCATTTCCTGGTGTTGTATTGTTTCTCATACTGCAAATACGAAACCGATATTTGTACCTCAAGTTGTCAGATGGTATAGGCACATGTGCATCAAGTGTGAATTTTCATAATGGACAGCAGTGCACCATCCAACCAGTGTCAATATGGCTCTTTTGTCTAATTCTTCAGTTGTCTATGGTTTTTCGCTTTGGCAATGAAAGGGTCTTCCATTTCCTGGTGCTGTATCGTTTCTCATACTGCAAATACGAAGCTGATATTTGTACCACAAGTTGTCAGATGGTATAGGCACATGTGCATCAAGTGCAAATGTTCGAAATGGACTTCAGTGCACCATGCAACCAATGTTGATAGGTCTCATTTTGGCCATTTTTCTCGTTGTGTATAGTTTTTTGCATGGGGAATGAAATGGACTTGCATTTCCTGTTGCTGTATCGTTTCTCATACTGCAAATACGAAGCTGAGAGTTGCACCATAAGTTGTCAGATGGTTTAGGCATATGTGCATCAAGTGCAAAAGTTCGAAATGGACTTCAGTGCACCATGCAACCAGTGTCAATATGGCTCTTTTGCCCCATTTTTCAGTCGTCTCTGGTTTTTCGCTTTGGCAGTGAAAGGGTCTTCCATTTCCTGTTGCTGTATCGTTTCTCGTACTGCAAATAAGAAACCGATATTTGTACCACAAGTTGTCAGATAGTAAAGGTGTGAATGTTGCTCATTTTTGGACTGCTCAGCCGATCTGCAGGTTAACACAATGTAACCTTTATCCAGACTCTTTAGGCTATGGATATCACAAACATTTTTTTTTAATTTATTATTTTTTTTTTATTTTCTTATTTTCAACATACAGACATGATTCACAAAAACGAACACATGCATTCTCAGTAAGTTATAAAGACTAGCTTCTGATGCACAGCAGAGATAATTAATAGCAATAAAAGACATAGTACTCTCAATAAATGATGTAGGGAAGAGCAGAATTTAACAAACATGTCTTCTTCACCTGATAACCGGTATGAATATTTTGAGGAATCATAGTACTCTTTAATCTGGTTCTTGATGTAAGCGATATCAGTTTTTTGCTTTTTAACCGAGAATTTGTAGATCAGGTTGACTAATAAAATTATAGCAATTATAGGATTGTTTAGTTATCCTTTTAAACCAAACATTATCTTGAAATCGGAAATATTACATTTACTTGAACTGATTTTAACATTTCTGGATGTTTCCAAATTTCCACAGTTTCTTTGCAATACCAAAATAGGTGGTCTATGGTCTCTACTTCTGCATTGCAAAGACGACAAAAAGGCGAATCTGATAACATTATCTTAAACTTAAAACTGTTAATCGGAAGAATACGATGATTTATTCTACATTGAAACCATTTTAGATCAGTACTGCAAGTAGATTTTTGTGCAATGGTATTGAACACTCTCCAGTATTCATCTGGAAATTGTAGGCCTAAAGTTCTTTCCCATTTTTTATAGCAAGACAATTGTTGAAACTTATAATCAAGCAATATTGCATACACATGTTTACTTTTGAACTTTTTATCAATTAGATGAAAACTGAAAGGCAAAATTCTACATAAAAGAACCTTTATTTCTTTTTCATTATGTTCTAGTGTGTTGATATTGGCTGACATTGCTCTTTTTACGCTTTCGAAAGTCAAAAAAATTGTTTTAACTTTAAACTTCATCTGAAATTCATCAAACTTTAAAACTCTACCTTCTTCACTAATTAGGTCATTTACAAATACAACTCCCTCTTTATACCATGAACTGTAGAAAAATGGTAGATTGTCATTTGTAATTTCGTCATTATTTTAAATTGACTGACTGAGCAGTTAGGATTTTAGTATATCTAACATTTTACAGGTTCTTAGAAAATGGGAATATGACAGAAGTGTATCCCTCCCAAAAACATTTGTCATATCAGGAATAATTTTTTTTCCCATTTCTGAGTCTGTTGATGAACAACATAATTCACTTAAGATTTCCACGATGCAATCGGCCTATCCATCTCAGTTTGGGGGACATTATTATTTCTCTTATACTGGGGGCTTTTAAGCCTCCATGTTCCGGGTTAAGAACAAAGATATCTCCTTTTACCTTATCTGGTTTACCTCTCCGTATAAAGTTGAAACATTTTTTTCTGAAGACTTTCGAGTTGGACCTTAGGTGGATCTGGCGATGATGAAAATAGATGATTTCAGTATAGTATTTCTTCCAATAGGAGTAAGACTCCTGGCTGACCAAATGTTCATTTGTTTTTCAATATGAGATAATTTTTCATCATAATTTTTTTCAACCCATACATTCAACATCAATATCAAAATGTATTCCCAGTAAAGAGAATTCTGTCCGAGTCCAGTCAAATTTCCAGTCACTGCAGGGTTTACATCGTGATCTTTTCTTTGAGCCAATCCAAATTAACTGTGTTTTTTCCACATTTATCTTTAGTCCAGAAGCATTTACTTTTAAAATCTCGAAAACTTGGAAGGCTATGAAAATTATCCAGTGTGTGAAAAAGTTTTGTTACTTTAACACTGCACAATGTCAAAAACTAAAAATATTGATACCAATAAACAATAAACGTTATCTCTTTCAAGATGGAATTCATTGTGATGTCTGATTCCACTGAACACTTCGCATGAACGAGAACTGTAGGGCAAGTTACATATCTTGCTCACTCTCGAGTATTGGTAAACACTGTCAAATCATTAGATTTTGTCGACTGGTATGAAAGTGTGCGGGGTAGCGATCATCACAAGGTCCATTTCAGTGCTAAACACCCAAGCGCGAGTCACCTTTTGAACCAATCGATAAATATGAGATATTTTCGGTTGACATTGCAATCAGGGTGGTCAGAACACTTAACTGTGCTAAAATTGGTCCGTTTCAAGTAACTCCAAGTCTGGCACACACAAGAAGATTGAAACATAGGAACACCAGAGTACATCAACATAGCTCTACTAGCACCAACACACAGACCCGTGCCAGTTACATTGAGTCAGAATACATTGAATATCAGCAGAAAAATAATACACACAGTTCTTTTCGTATGTATGCTTGTTGTTTTTTAATGAAGAGATTTCCCCTCTAACATCTGCTTCTATCAACTTCTTGATCCATCAAGTGAATTATCTCACTTGAGCTCGAAGAAAGAACTTGGTCGTCCGCCGCTGACTTTTCGAGGCGTCTCCTTGTTCTCGCGGTACGAGAAAGTGGCGTTATTATGTGAAAGGTAGGGGAATCTTATCGGGAAGGGCGGGGGAAAGTTGCGATTTTTTTCCGAGTTGGTTAAAACTCACGAATATTCGTTACACTCTAAAATTTTGATAATTCACAGACGTGGTCCACTTCCTAGTTACTGGTCAAAGATGTAAACAACCGCTAAGTATCATGCATCGGCGACCTCGGCAGAAAATGTGTTTACCGTGAGAATAGGCCCTATATATTCTATTTCAGTGTAGCATCAATAATTGTCATGAAGTGAGTTTAGGATCGATCTTTGTAAAATTTGACAGGCAAATGTGAAATCATCTCTGCTCTCCGCACATAATTTCAGTTCAATTTTCTTCCGACCACTCTTTAAGTAATGGCACCACATTTATCAATTTACGCATGGTTTCACAATGCACAAAACCAATGGCCGCCATGTGAAAAGGAGTTCTGAACGATTGTTGATTAACTTGTTGCCATTAGATAAATAAGCAACGGAAAATTAAACAGAAAATATGTGATTTCAGGCAAACTTTGACATGGATCTTACGAAAATTAAATTCATGAAACTTATTTATGCTACACTAATTTAACATGTACGTCTACGCACGGGAATACATGTAACGTCAAGTGGCCCAAGTCTGCTAGCTTTCTTTAATAATCCACCCGACATAACTGTTAGGGATGCTCTTTTTGTTGTATCAGGATGTAGGGCCGTAATTAGCCGTAATTACCACTAGCGAGCCGTTGTGACCGGAGCCATGTTTTATTGCCGTACTCAGTCAAGACAACCACAGTTGTCGCCCCTTGGTGACATTGCAGACCGCTAATAATAGATACCACTACATCTCCCTTTGGGATGGAAATGATGCTCACTCATTAACTTAAACGAAAAACCAAACTTGGAAATGAGAAGGTAAATTATATAATTACCATTACCATTAGAGTCCAAAGCAGAGATGATAAAACTTACTATTAACTATAAACTATAACGTTCATTAACACTTTGAATTCAACACTGGATCAATAGTGTCCATCACTGGTACTGGTCATCAAATCTGACAGGTGGTTTGGATGGCCTGCCAGATCTTGTGTGGTACACACCAGTAGGCGCTGGAGCTGGTGCGCTGGTCTCTGGAGTGCTGGACATCTCAGACTTCACCACCTCCTGTTTAGGAAGGAAGTTCAAGTCTTTCCTGTTGCGACGGTACATTCCTGAGTCTGTCTGCACCGTGTAGGAACGAGGTGACAGTTTGTCGACTACAGTCCCTTTCTCACCTCTGTCCCTCATCCATGTCTCATCTCCCCTACACAGTGGTCGGAGGGGTAGTGCTGCATGGCGTCTGTTGAAGTGTAGTCTGCTATCTTCACGGCGGGATGATTCGTGGTCCATGACCTTCTTTTCATCAGGCGGGCTACACATGAGTTTCTGTGGTAGGATGGGCAGCTTCGTCCGGAGACGTCTGGACATGAGTAACTCAGCAGGACTGTATCCACAACTTAAGGGTGTTGATCGATAGCTCAGGAGTGTAGCATACCGATCGTCTGCTGATTTCAAGAGAGTTTTGATCGTTCTCACTGCATGCTCTGCTTCCCCGTTTCCAGATGCATGACCTGGGCTGCTTGTGACGTGACAAAATCCATATTCGTTACTGAACTCTGCAAACTCCAATGAAGAATACTGAGGACCATTGTCCGATACAAGTATTTCAGGAACCCCATGTCGGGCAAACATACTTTTCAAATGACTGATCACCACTTTCGATGATGTGCTGTTGAGTTTCGCAATTTCGATGAAACGAGAGTAGTAGTCCACAACTAGCACATAAGGTTGTTTGTTGAGTTCAAACAAGTCTGAAGCAACCTTCATCCATGGGCGTTCTGGCATTTCTGATGGCAGCAGAGGTTCAGGGTGATTGTCAGACTTCTTAACGCATACATGACACTTAGAGACAAATTCACCAATTTGCTTGCTCAGGTTCGGCCACCATACACATTGCTTGGCTCTTTCTCGTGTCTTCGTGATGCCCTGATGTCCTTCATGGAGTGCTTCCAGAATTCCGGGGCGCATCGTTTCCGGTATGAGAATTCTCTCACCACAGAGAATTAGATCATTGCAGACAGTGATATCTGCCTTGTAAGGCCAATAGTGTGACACAATGCCCTTAAGTTGATGTCATTCCGGCCAGCCCTCCATGCAGTATTGAAGAATCTGTCTACAGATGTCGTCTTCATGTTGGTGACGTCGTATGTCATCCAATTTCTTGTCTGAGGCGGGAAAACTGATTGCGTTCACGAAGGCCTCTACCTCCTCCTCCAGGTCAGAACGTGATGAACCTTTCTCTGGAGCACGAGACAGTGTATCTGCAGTGTAGAGTTCACGACCTGGCACGTGGTTGATTGTGTATGCAAACCTCATCAACCTCATCCTAACGTGTTGAACTCTTGGAGGCAAAGTATCAAGATCCTTCAGACCTAGAAGTGGAACTAGGGGTTTGTGGTCAGTCTCCAGTGTGAACTGAAGACCAATGAGGTAGTCCTGGAATCTCTCGCAACCCCATGTGAGAGCCAGTGCTTCCTTTTCAATCTGCGCGTATCTAGTTTCTGTGTCAGAGAGAGAACGAGACGCATAGGCAACAGGTTTCCAGTCTCTAGAGTGGCGTTGACACAAGACTGCTCCTAGCCCGTATGATGAGGCATCAGCTGTTACTTTCGTTGGTAGGTTGGGGTTGAATATAGCGAGAACTGCCCTGCTGCTGACAGCTGATTTGATCTTTGAGAATGCCTCTCTTTGCTGCTCACCCGAGTACCAGGAGTTCTTCTTACTGAGGAGGTCCCTGAGTAGCTTGGTCAACTCTGCAAGGTTTGTGATAAACTTGCCCAACTGGTTAACCATTCCAAGGAACCGGCGTAAGTCTGGAACATTTTGAGGTTCTGGGAGGTTCTTTACAGCAGAAACTTTGTCCTCACTTGCTCTGATACCTTTCTCTCCCACTGTCTGTCCTAAGAATTGGACCTCTGACTGTCCGAAGTCACACTTGTCCTTATTCAAAGTAATCCCTGCCTTCTGTAGAGAGGAGAGTATCTGTCTAACACGCTCATCATGCTCTGTGTCATTAATCCCGTAGATCAAAAAGTCATCCATGATGCCTTTAATTCCTTCATGACCTTCCAATGTCCGTGACACTTGTCTTTGGAAATACTCAGGCGCTGAAGTTATTCCAAATGGCAACCGCTTGTAACAGTATCGTCCAAATGGAGTCATAAAAGTTGTGAGATAAGAGGACTGTTCTGTCAATTTCACCTGGTAAAACCCTGAATTGGCATAAATCTTTGAGAATCCTTCAACTGTCCGAGAGTATGATCCACCGTAGGGAGGGTGTGTCTCTCTCTGAGTACTGACTCGTTCAATCTTCTCAGATCAACACAGATCCTGACATCTCCATTGGCTTTAGGTACAACCACCATAGGTGCACACCATTCTGTTGGAGCATCAACCTTCGAAATAACTCCCAGTGACTCCAGTTTCTCAAGCTGTTCTTTAACCTTAGGCAGCAGAGGTATGGGTACCCGTCTCGGTGTAGTGACAGCATACGGTTGAGCATCAGTCTTCAACTTGATGTCATATTCACCATCCATTTCACCTAGACCCACAAACAGACCTGGGAACTCTGAAACCATATCCTCCTTTGTGACTGCTGAACAGAACTGGAGTAATCCGAGGTCCTCACTGGCATCACAGCTCAGAAGTGAGTGACTACTTTCTGTCAAAACATAAAATGTTTCTTTCACAGTTCTCTCTTTCCACTTCACAGTAGCATGAAAGCACCCGACTACTTTCAGCTGGTTCTGAATTCCTCTCAGAATTCGTTTGGGACTCTGAAGTTGTCTACCTGGGAACACTTTGTCGAAAATGTCCTGAGATATTAAGCTAACATCTGCCCCTGTATCAGCTTTGAGAGTGATAGTTTTGCCATCAACTTGCAAGTTGAAGTAACGACGACTTCTCTGTTTTGGAGTATCACTGCTGATAGAGCCAAGAAATACTGTTTCTTGTGAATCGTCTTGCCCAGTCATAGTCATCCTCATATCCATCCTCATCTATAGCTCGCACATATCCTTTCTGAGACTGGCATACACTTGCGTAGTGTCCTCGTTTCTTGCAACTGTTGCACGAAACATGTCTAGCTGGACAAAACTTCCTGTCATGTTTTTCCTTACCACAATATGGACAATTTTCCCTTTGAAGTTTTTGATTTTGTGCTTGAGGTTTACTTCTACTCGGCAATTTTGGTTTGGTATGACTTTGTTTTCTAGCAGATGGTGTTTTTCTCTTGACATATCCAACACTTGCAGCTTTATCATCCTGGAGGCTTTTTACTTGACTTTCTGTAGCTTCAGCTGTTCTACATATGTTTAATGCCATTTCAAGAGTGAGATTTTGCTCTCTCAATAGTCTTGATCTAGTTTCTTCACTCTGAATTCCAATTACAATTCTATCCCTAAATAGTGAGTCTCTCAGATCTCCAAATTCACAGCTGGCACTTTTATTTCGAATGTCAGTATAGAAAGAGTCAAACTTTTCTCCACTTTGTTGATTTCTGGTTCCAAATACATACCTTTCAAATGTCACATTCTTTCTAGGATTACAATATTGTTCAAATTTTTCCATCAATACCTCACATTTTCCCCTATCATCTTCGTTTGCAAACTCAAACGTGTTATAAACCTGTCTAGCGTCCTTGCCGATCACATGCAGAAATGTAGAAGCAATAACGTTTGCATCTTTGTTTTCGAGTCCGCTTGCAATTTTGTAAAGTTCAAATTCCTGTTTCCATATCTTGAAATTCTCTGAAATATTGTCAATTAATTCCAGTGGAGGCGGTGGCTTCAAGTTATTCATGATGAACACTGAACATTCGCCGATACGAGTTTATCACTATAGGACCGTGCGTCAGGACGATTTTTCTTCAACGGCGAGAACGTGTGTGCAGAGAGCGCGGCAACTTATAATCTGTGCAAGAGGACGATAGTCAGCACGATTTCACGCTACACACAGTTACAGCTTTGTCAATGAGTGACGACCGATCAAAAAGTTCAAAATTTGAGTTTGATTGAGAGTCCATACGTTGTCTCACCAGATCCCAGTTCTGACACCATGTTGTATCAGGATGTAGGGCCGTAATTAGCCGTAATTACCACTAACGAGCCGTTGTGAGCGGAGCCATGTTTTATTGCCGTACTCAGTCAAGACAACCACAGTTGTCGCCCCTTGGTGACATTGCAGACCGCTAATAATAGATACCACTACACTTTTGACCACCCTTCTCAGCTACAGTAAGACTGTCTAATGTTACCTGTTCCCGAACAAAGAAACACATATTCCGTTGTGGGAAGAAATGTAGATGTTTCTATGAAAGCAAGTCCACAGTACTTGATTTTATGTTTAACCTTTCGTGACATACATACTTCATGCTATGAAAGTGAAGCATACAGTCAACATAATTTGCCATTATCCACACAAATATAGCCATGTAGCTGTAATATTTTCAACCAGGATTTCAGCTGAATTTACTTGCAGTTGATTTAGATGAGAGACATGGCAGTATAATTGTAGACTTATTTATTAGTAGTGCATTGTTTACATGCCTGTAAAGATCTGATTTAGAATTGGTCTTTGTAAACCCATGCATGTGAGAGGCAACTTCAGGGAATGGGCGCGCTGATTTGGCAGACACGTCTCATGAAATCCCCGAAGGGAGGAGATTGTGCGGTTGATCAGTGGATTGTCTGGTCCGTTACAATACAATGCAACATAAAGTTAAAATCAAAACGCACAAATGCCTGTGTTCTTCGGAGTAAGCCCAGTCGTTTCCACTTTTCCCCACTGACCTAGGGTGACGGTTTTATGCTGTACATAACATTACTATGGGGTCACTGTAATTTGTTTTCTTACGCTTATGGCTTGTTTCCTATGCCAGTTTCAAGACTACTGATGGTACTAAGTTACCATGGTTCCCACCTAGAATAATATGAAAAAATGTATGCTTTTCCATATTTTTTCATAAGATTAATTATTTTTTTGAAGGAATGAAAATATCAAATTTTTGAGTAAATTATTTTGTAGATAGATAACGTTGACTGCAACTTCTAAAATCTGAGGGAATGGTGTAAATCCAGGTGGGGTCGATGTAGGCACCAAACGTACTTTTAAGTCACCATGGTCCCTTAATGGTGATCCAAGTTCAGTTGTTGAAGTCTGTGTTCATGGTATTCAATAGTTAAAAAGTTTTATATATACATACTTATTTTACATAAATATCGGTGATATACTTGTTGTTCACTGTCCTTCGTTTTTCATAATTTAACGTTATGTGTTATGAATGTTGAACTTGTTTAGCCACAAGCTGAAATACTACCGATGTGACATTTTCAAACAAGTAACAGTCGATTGTGCAGTTTCTGTAGCACAGAAACTTTAAATGTGTTAATGTATTTTTTCACTTCCCATCAGTTACAGGTTCTTTAGTTTGTAAACAAAAAATATCATAGCACTCAAATTACAAAGGAACGCGAGTTTGTATCAATAGATGCTGTTTACACATTGCTCATTGCAACTAAAACAAAGATAATTTATATCCAGTGACATATAGTTTGAAACCCGTGAAGGTCCGGGTTAGAATATTGATTTTCAGAAACCCCTGCCTGTAGTAATAGGCGATTAACGGGATCAGGGGTAGCTGACTTTGTTGACACATCCTGCTGTTGATCAGTGGATTTGTCTGATCCAGACTCAGTTAAGTATTTACAGACTGTTGCCATATAGTTGGAATGTTGCGGAGTGTGGCATAGAACAGAACTCACTCACTCGTCAGTGTTTGAAATGTGAAATGATTATTGTCAAACTTGCTATCACCTGACTGTGGCCCCCTCGCTGGTTCTCAAGTATTGCCCTGGTCACGTGACTCGGTAGATCGAACGTTCAGCGTTATATAACTCTCTTTCAGTATCTAGCTCCTTTTAAAGATCACCCCGTGTCTACATTTATACTCGAAAAATAGGAGAAAAATTATGGCGGTTGTTCGACTCCAAATTGTATAACATACACTGACACACTGGGTAGAAAACACTGTCTAAAATTTACAGAAGTCCTCTGAAATGTGGTCACATCAAGTGACACTCTAACCGGCCACCGCACCAAGGTCAGAGTTCAAGTACAAATGTCATGACGTCATCATCGCCTGCTCTGACGTCACGGGCTTCTCATCGACTGAGGGCTCATATGGATTATTCTGGTGCAGTGATGAGGTCGTGTCTGAGTCTAACATTGTAAGTTTAGTCTCGCGCAGAATTAATTTCCATTAATCACAGTTCTAATTAAACCTCATCACTTTCTAAAGTACTCCTCCCAATTAATGTCATAAAAATCCTATTTCCAAACATTTTCGTATGGTTGCAAAGCAATTTGTGTTAAATATATTTTTCGCCATAAAATATTCTTTTTTGTAGAACTATATATATTTTCACAACCGTTCAAAATGTGATTTAAATGTTATTAAACGTTCAAGAAATGTCAGTTGAGAACACATCTAATTTAAGTTTGGTCCTGTTTGAAATTAACACTTGGACACCTGCCATGACATAAAAATATAGTGTGGGTGTCTCACAACTTCTGAAAGTGTTGAAATATTATTGACTATTTTGCGGTCTAAATGTTTGGAATTTTAATGTCACTCTTGCATGAATAATTGCATTAGCAAAAACATTTCTTGGAAAAGTGAGCAGCTATTTTTTCATTATTGTGGACCAAGTTCCTAGCAACTAATGACAGTATTATATGGAGGCCCGTGTAACTGAAAGGGGGAAAAAGAGGTTCAGTTTTCTTCATATTTCATGATCAGTGTAGTTCCGACTTCCCACTTGGTCCTTGTGGCCATCTTTTCTTGTACCGTTTCCCTGGACACCAACTGAAGCGTCCTTTACAGTGTGTTTGGAGTTGTGTCTTTATTATCCATGTTTACTTCCTCATAGCAACGGTATGCATATGTGTATGTTTTATATGTGTATTAGAACAGACACTTACAGATGCATACATTTTCTTAGAAGCAGCTAGACTACACAATCATGCATATCTATTTTAAACCTTGTGTAAAACCTGGTACATTGCAGTACCAGTGTCGAAGTAGGCATCTGGCCTTCTTTTGAGATGAGACCCAGGGTCGAATAGACCTTCAGTAACCTATGCTTGCTATAAAAGTCGACTCTGCTTGTCGCAAGAGGCGATTGGGTAGTCAGGCTCGCTGACTTGGTTGACAAATGCCATGGTTCATAATTGCGCACATCGAAGCTCCTGCTGTAGATCGCTGGATTGTCTGGTCTAGAATCAATTATTTACAACTGCCGCCATATAGCTGGAACATTACTGGGTGCAGCGTTATTTTTTAAAATGAACTCTCTCAGTCACTGTCCTTTAAACAATTCATAACCAAATGCTCTACCATCGTACGGAATCGTGACAATCACTGGATTGTCTGGTCGTGACTTATTCTTCACAAACCACATCGTACAGCCGTAATGTTGCTGGAAACGTGATACTCAGAATGCAGTGAGGACTGTACAATTCGCCCTGCTTTTGACAGATTGCTGATGGATTTAGGAGGAGTTTGGCGCTTGTATAATGATGTCATGTTGCATGATGATTACAAATTCATCAAACAGCCTGCTTGTGTAGGATATGTCGAATTATTCTCTTCACCACATAGTACATATTCTGACAAATCGTCAAAAATCACAGGTCGCATGAAACTGAGGTCTGACGGGAACGATATTGGTTAGAATGCACATAAGCCAAAAAGAACAGAGTACAGCGAGGAAGGGAAAATAATCTGCTGAAGGTAGAAATCACGAGATCAAGAAATGTTTACCACATGAAATGATTAAAGTGTTTTAAGTCTCAGTTGTTATCAACTGCCTTTTCAAGGGTTGTACCAATACAACAAGCTACAGTAAAGGGCAATACCAGTATTTTGGAAAGATCCAAACATAACCTTTCCTTCAATACACAATCTGCCCTTTGAAACAGTCGAAACAAACAACTGTAACTGAAAGAAGCTGGTCAGTTGATATAAGGGATATTTTTTATTATTTCTTTATCCTTCCAATCTTGGAAAAGAAGTGAAAACAGCTAATTCACATATTTTCGTTACACTAAACTGATTTTGTGGAATAAATTTACATTTTCACAATCGAAAACTAGGAAAGCTACGAAAATTTTGCAATGTGTGTAGAATAGTTATGTTACTTTAACACTTTACGAAGTCAAAAACAGGAAAAAGTACATTGATTCCATTAAACGTTATCTCTTGCAAGAAGGAATTCTTTATGATACCTTATTAAATCGAACACTTCCCATGAATGAGAGCTTTGAGGCAAGATATCTATCTTTCACTTCTTGCTTACTCTCGTGTATTGCTAAAGCGCTGTCACTTCAATGTAATTTATCGACTGGTATGAAACTGCGCGGGGTAGCCATCATCACAAGGCACATTTCTATGTTAAACACCCAAGTGCGAGTCACCTTTTGAACCAATCGATAAACGTGATATATTTTTGTGTTTACATTGAAGTGAGGGTGGTCAGAAGATTTTCCTGCAGAACTGGGTCCATTTCGAGAAACTCCTGGTCTGGCGAGACAGCAAGACGGAAATACAGAAACACGAAATTGCATGAACATAGTTTTCATCAACTCTTCACCCGACAGAACTGTTATGGGTATTACATCGTTTGGTGGAAGAAATGTCACATAGAGAAGTTTCTGAGAAAGCAACACTTTAATTTATTAAATAAGACTTTCCCGATATAAATACTTCATGCTATGAAAGTGAAGAATATCTACAGGTTCAATCCTTATCTAAGGACAGCATCAACGTAATTTGCAATTACACACACAAACTGAGCAGTAAAACTGACATTTTTTATCCGGGATTTCAGCTGAATTTACATGGAGGTGATTTAGAAGAGAGACATGGCAGCAAAACTACAGACTCAATTATTTAGAGTGCGTTGCTTACATGCCTGTGAACATCAGGGATGGAATTGGTCTTTGGAAACCAGTGCATGTAAAAGGCAACTCAAAGAGCTGGGCGGCCAGGTGCGTCGATGGGCGCACACGTCTGAATAAATCCCAGTAGTGTAGATTGTGCTGGTGATCACCAGATTGTCTGGTCCACAGTCCGTAATGTACAGACGCTGCCACATAGCTGGAATATTGGTATTGACGGCGTTAAACAACAAAGAAACAAACAAACGTACTTGCATGCAATGTAACATAAAGTTTACATCCAAACACACGAGTGCATGACCTTTGCAACCTTATACGACTGAGACGGGGGGACAGGTTTATGCTGTCCATAGTAATTCTTCTGAATCACTGTATGTTGCTGTCTTATGCCTTATTTCCTGTGCCGTCTTGTCCAGATTTAATGAATTTAAGAAACATGCTGTCCATGTACCTTCTACAGACTGTTCATATCCCAGAACTTGTTGGGGTGAAACATTTGATTGCAAAACAGCATAGTAAATAAACTTCAAAATATTTCATCCTTTCAGTTCGTGATATTTTGGAAACGAGCCGTAGTTGCCATGTTAAGTAAGTTTTCCAGGTACGTTTTATGTAAATATTACACACACCTTTCACGGCCATCTGGTTTCATAACTATTATCCATTATCACAACTCGTTAATTGTATAAACTCAAATATTATTCATGTATACATTCTTTTGTCCATAATGGTGTGTATCACATGCTGCATAACAATGCTTGTATCTACACTGAAACATTGAATTCATTGCCATAAGAATTTATTTAACCATAATTTTTTTTCTTAAGAAAGATTAAGATTTTTTTTTTGAGGGAATAAGAATTATTATCGCCAGATTTGACTGTAACTGCTAACATCTGAGTGAGTGAGTGAATAAAGTTAGATTCCAGATATACGGTGGTTGTCTGTTAAACAATCACGTCTGGACCAGACAATCCAGTGATGAACTGCATGAGCTCCAATTTGCGCAGCTGGGGACTGACGACACGAGTTAACCATTATTATTTTGGGAAACATGGGCTGCTGAAGATCTATTTTACTCCGGATCTTCACGGGTCGCTATCATCGCAAGAGATGGTGTAAATCCAGCTGACATCAAACGTATTTTAAGTCACCACGGTCCTTTTATGGTGATTCAACTCCAGTTGTTGGAGTCTGTTTTATGATGTTGAATATTTAAAACGTTTTCTATTTACATGCTGATTTTATATTCATATTTTTGATATTCTAGTTGTTGTTACTGTCCCCGTTGACAATTTTATAACTTAACATTCTGTGTTATGAATGTTGAACTGGCTTAGTCACAATATGACTGAAATACTACCGATGTGACACACCCACTCATTTCCAAAAAAGGAAGAGTCGATTGTGCAGTTTCTGTAGCACGGACACCTTAAATCTGTTGACTGTCTGGACGTCAAGGGTTTTTGGAATAATTTACATCTCTGTATAACAACCAGACAATCCAGTGATTATCAAAATACAATATAATGACAGATGTGCTTGTGAATCACTATGAAACAGGGACGATATCAGGTGTTCATGGAGAGGTGACTGCATCCTGTCCCACAGGTGGTACCAGTCTTAAACATGTTGATGTGAAGTTATCTTAGGAACTTCAGTCTTGAGAGATATCCATGACAAATTGTGCTGTGTCAAGTCATTGAAATCTATTTATATTCCACTCATAATTGTTGCTACAACACTTTTGCCATGCACATTCTAAACCTAATGGCCAAGTGTATGTAACTAGTAGGTGAACCCATGCTGTCTGGGCGTAGCATTCATTTTCACGTAGCGGTGTAGTGTAGATCTATATTGTGCTTTCCTAACAACTAACAAGACCTGTTATCACCGTTTGTTAGTCTTTCATGTCATTCACCAAATGTGAGTGGATTTCGTATTAAAACTGTTGTGTTTCAAACCTTGACATATTGAAGAAATTTCATAATATTGGAATTTAGTTCAATTTGGTTTTTTAAATAAAATCCAAATTTACGTTCTGGTTTGGCTCCACGAGAGGTCGCGTCAAGCCAGCGTCGCTCTCAGCCCAATCTACCCTGTCCCTACTTTGGACAGTTCAACGAGTCGGCCAGTTTCACAGTCAGAAAAAATGGCGACAAGTGCTGACAGCGACGTTATTTCAAAAGATTTCCTCACGGAAACGCACCAAAATCATACAGATGTGATCTGCATGAAGATAGACCTTGTATCCACAGAAATATCCAAACTTACCAAACATTTGGAAGATGTTGATGAATCCTTGGAATTTAAAAATCAACGTATCGCACAGGTTGCAGGGGAGATAAATAGTACCGAGGAACTGTTGAGAAACTTGTTGATACATGACATTTCCAATCAGAAGACTGATCATCGTAATATTTGTCTCGATGATCAACAGAGACTGTGTGTTCCTCACCTGATTAAATACGAGATACGTGTTCGCACTGACTTACCTCCTCTCGAAAAACTGCGAGGACAACTTGAGGCAAAAGCCTACCTACAGCTTACGTTCACATATCGAACAACTGCAAACCCGTAAATGAGAAAGGAATGTTTGAATTTCTACAGTACCGACTTGATCCGACACGTTCTCTAGATAAATGATGTATATAATCAGTTTAGAAAAAAAAATCAAACAAAAAAACAGAAATACCCCTTCGCCTGGAAATTGTAACGTTCAAATACTTTTCTACCACTACAGCTACTGGGTAAATTATTATAAAGTCTATGTTAATAGATATGGCTGATGTGACGTGCACAGGTCCTTGACATCCAGCGTTGGGAATGATTATTTGCACGTTTATTGTTTGGGGGGTTTTTTAAAATTTTTTTGCAAAACGGTTAAAAATAACAAACATATTCAGGTCACGTATATGGACATATTTGGAACACTTGGCTACTACTAATCCCGTGTCTACCCTTATAGGGAATGTGTAAACAAACATGGCTGATATTTCGCGTACGCATACTTTTCTTCATTTTGTTTCAAATTGCCATTCACGCCAGTTATCGTTTATCAGTGTATATTTTTGGAATACGGTATTCGAGGTGTGATGATATGCTTGAAGTTTCGAGTTTTTGTGTTGTTTTTTTTTGTTCTTTTTGTTCATTCAATGTACGATGTGTGTGGAATGAATGCAAATAGTCTTGTGTAGGTTTCTCAAAACCTTTTCGTTCTGGGTTTGAGTATTTTTTACTATGGCTGGTTTAGGTTTTAGCTGCTGCTCTATAAGATGCAGAGGACTCCAAGACACTGCTAGAAGAAAAGATGTATTAATTTTTTTTAAAGATCTAAACATTACTCTTTTTATCTTTTACAAGGTACACACTTTGTTATAGATCATGAACCAATCATACGAGCGCGATGGGGATTTGATTGTTATTTTAACTCTAAAAACTGTCAGTCAAAGGGTGTTATTTTTTTAACAAAAATGTGGATTGAAATTCACAATATTATCAATGATGATAATGAACATTATATTATTCTTGACATTACAATCTCAGGTCAGAGTTACACTCGTTAATATTTACGGTCCAAATACAGACTCACCAATGTTTTTTGAGAAAGTAACTGAACAGGCAAGAAATGTGGATAATGAAGATTACATATTTGCATCAGACTTCAGTTTTAAATGATTCACTTGATGTTGATAATTATTGCAAATTGAACAATCCAAAGGCAAGAGACAAATCTTAGAAATAATTGGTGACCTGTACTTGGTTGATGTGTGGAGAGGTTTTAAACCTGATTGCAAACGCTTCACGTGACGTAGAACGTCTCCTTTAAGACAGGCAAGACTTGATTAGTTTCTGGGTTTGTTTTTTTTCAGTCGTTATTTTTTTTCTTTTTTAATTTTTTTTATTTGTTCCCATGATTGAGTTCAAGCATATAGAGTAAAGCCATAGGTGTACATATTCAAGACAAAATTTCGTCAGCTGTTATCCTTAAAACGATTATAATCAAAACAAACGGGATATATTCAACCTACATTGCAGATTACACCAGAGCTGGAAAATTGAGGATAAAGGAAACCACTTTTGTCAGAAAATTTATCGAAAGTATTGTTCCATCTGGAAATGAAGTTTTGAACAATGTAAATATGTTTCAATACTTTTGAGAAATCATTAACCTTTGGAATAAGTTTCTTTAAAGTGCAAGTGTATATATGTCTTTTAGCAGAAAGGTTCATGTGATTTAGCAATGGTTTATTTCCAAACGAAACCAGAGTCTTTGGTATTTCAAATTTCTGTATGGTTTCTATTGTCCAATTTTCAAGTTCTTTCCAGAAGATTTGGGTTGCATCGCATTCCCAATATACATGACATAAAGATTCACAATCAATACTACAAAAGCTACATATTGTATTGTCAACAAGTTTCATAGTGAAAAGCTTTTTTTTTTGTAATAAATAATTCTGTGCAAAAAAAATTGAATTGAAAATCTAAAAGTTTTACATCCTTCAAATTATTTCTGCAAGTTTTAAAAATCATATGCCAATCCATATCAATATCATGAAATAAGTCTTTCCAATTTTGGCAAATATGAGGTTTAGTATCATCAGATAAGAGCTTATCATAAACTAATCTTGAACCCGTTTTGGCATCCATAAAGTTTTTATGAAAAAAAGTTAATATCTAGATCATTTTGATGTATAGGTGTGCATTGTCTTATGGTCCTTTTCCATGAATCAGGTCTGACATACCAAACAGATCTGAGATCCATATATATGTACCTCTAAATGTTGAATTTCAGCTTCAGATCTTCAAAAGACTTAAAACCATCTTCATTACAAAGGTCCTTAATTGTTAAAATTCCATATTTAGCCCAAAGACTAATAAGGTAATTTGGGCTTTTGAAATTATCATTTAACCATAAGGGTTGTGATAAAATTCCTTGAATGTTGTCTGCCTCAATGATGTTTAAACTAAAATACAACTTCCGTGCCTATAAAACATCTTTCCACACAAGATTATCAATTTCAACAATGTTCTGAAGACTTATTCCCTATTTTAATACATCAATTAATGGGAAATTGCATGGATTACACAAATTCGTTTTTCTCAGGTACACCCTAAGAGTAGCTAATTTCATGGCATTAATAAAGGTATCTATCATGCGTAATCCCCCTTCTGTAAAATCCCTTTTTAAGGTACTCCATTTAATTTTGTCATATTTGTCATTCCAAATAAATAAGTCATTCAAATCCGGAGTGAATTTAATACCCAAAACTTCAAATTCCTCTCTTTGCCATCCCGACTGCTTGTGGCCGGTAAAGTTTGAGTCGGGCTGCCTAGAAATTCTCTCCACCAGCCTGACATTTTGAAGCTTGACCTACTTTCAGTTCGCTCTCTGTAGTCACATGGTTTAATAAGAACCAATCAAAGAGAGGGTTACTTAAAGGTGAGTCAGCAACTTTCAAGATGGGCAGTATGAGCCACCAGCCCGGCTGTCAGGTTGAGTTGAAAAAGTATTTCAATCACTGATCAAAATCATGACAAATTATATCTGTGCTACCTGCTTTTGACCCTATCCAGATTGCTGTAATTTGATCTATGTTTATCCTTAATTCTGTAATTTGATCTATGCATGTTTATCCTTAACCCTGACATATTATAAAAAGTATTATTTGTATCAATAGCAGTGTACAAACTTTCATCCGAGCCATCCAAAAATAATTCCGTATCATCAGCATATTGTCCTGACTTATATTCTTGAATATCAATTACAATACCCTTTACATCATCATTTTGTCTCATCATACATCCAAGAATTTCAGCTATACAAAAAGAAACAAGTATAGAAATATTGCCTGCAACAGCGTTCATTAAGGAAGAAATCGGAGAGGTGTCCACTTTGAATAACATGTGACGATGTATCATATGTTAATAGATTAATCCAGCGTGTAATCTGCGGTCCGAAACCAATTTTTTGTAAAACACAGTTGATAAAATCTGCAGAAACTGTGTCTACAGCTTTTTCGAAGTCAATTAAAATCAGCAGACCAGGGATATCTCTCTTCTCTGTTTCAAACATAAACTCATAAAATAATCTTGTATTTTCACTAAGTGTTCTACCTGGTATAAACCCAGTTTGCTTATTGTGTATCAAAGAATCTAAGGTGATTTTCAACCTGTTAGAGATACGAGCACTAACTATTTTATACAAAGCATTTAATAAAGTAATTGGCCTCCAGTTATTTAATCTTTAGCCTGCTGAATTAATTTCAACAAAAGGCATTAATTGATAAGAGGTGGGTGATTTCAAACAGTCAGTGTGTCACTAAATAAGAAACAACCGAAAAAAAATACTCGGCTCATTAATACTAGATAGAAAAGTCAGCATTATTATAAAAAAAAAATACCCAGATAATTTCAAACCTACGGAGGTTAATTACAAGACCAACATAAAGTAAATTTTCCTAAATTTACCTTAATTCCTCGATTGACAGCTGGATACATTTTATATTACGAACCGAATAACGCGTCCAAATAGCGCAAACCGATTTCAGTATTCTTATTACTGATATTTCATAAGTATCTGACTTTTAATTTCGTATATTTGTGTCGGCAAATATCCGCGCGACGACAAATTAAAAATTAATTTTGAAAAAAATAATCGAAAACGTTCGTCGTAAACAAATCCTTTTTTCGATGTCACCACAGGTCTTCCTGAAATGGCACTATTAACGTTTATTTAAACGTGTCATGAAAAAGCAGATTACAATACATGATTTAGAAACATTCATGGGTGCTAACAGTTATAATTCACTAATTTTTGCACAAGACTGCAAAAAGCCGGTGTCAGATCGTGTTACGCGTACGAAAAACAAACATGGCGCTCTTCGTCCACCTCCATAGCTCTTTTGGTCAGAAGAATGTTTACAGGACTCTTTCGTGTAAGATCTGGCGGAAGAGGGAGAATTTCTCATTCTTCAAGTGTTTCATTTATCATTTTCCGTTTAGTATGACTAGAGACAGACGAAAATTCATATCGTGAAATCTAACTTGTAAGTGCAGAAGTCACTGGATGTGATGTCACAGACAGGGATTGCCTGGTGAAATTCATTCGTTGTTGAATATTAACAGAAAAGTTTGAGATATTTCGTCAAGCAAACCCACATTTAGCACAATTAACCTGTTAAAATGAATAATCAGAGCTCATAGCAATTTCTGAGAGTATTTTTGACTACATAATTCGCACTTAATTCGAACCAGTATAACCTTGTATGCTCCCCTGACCCGGAAACAGTAGTCTATGAAGACCAAAGATGCATTTTTTTCAGAATCTTTTATTTGAATTTTTGTTGATTTTGGCCACATTACTTTATTGTCCACTGAATATAAAGATATAATTGTGATGCGTGTTGATTCTCGCTTGTTCTTTTCTTCACATTTTCCGACACAAAAACTTCAGCCTCAACAACCGGTGCGAGGATATAGGCGTTTGTGTTTCAATGTAACATTCATGCATTTCTTTTTGTTATGGCGATGTAGTGTAGTAGCAACTGCAAGATACACGATTTATAAATTAAAAGTACATGTTTAGTTATAGTGTCACGTGAAATCGGGGATGATTTATTAAATATTGCGTTCATATTACATGTATGCAAAAATTATATGTCTCACTTCAGAACAAGTTCAGAATTAGGAATAAATTAACGTTCTTGCTGAATAATTATGAAGGACTTGTCAATGCTTTATGTTTCAAAGCTGGCTACAACTTTAATTTTTAAAAATATATTTTCATATCTTTATTGATATTAATAATGTGACAAGTATTTTTCTCTCCCAGATACTCATGGACAAAGACTCAGGATGTGTCACTGCATCAGCAACGTGTAAATAACCAAATTTTAATTAATGTCTTTCAGTCATGTGGAAAACTGACAATTTAATACTTTAATACAACTAAATGTATACCATAAAATATATGGATAGATGTTTCATATTATTTTGTGTATTTTATTTCTTTATAATATCTTGCTAACATGTACATCAAATACAAATGGGTGATGAGATATTTTTGTTTGGTGAATAATTTTAAATCACAAGTCATTTATGATGTTGGAGTAACAGTATATTTATCAGAAAATGTTATCATATATATATAAATATGTAATAATTTATATGGTCTCTGGTGAAAGTAAGCAGGCCTCATATTTTGTAAACCGAAAAATACCCTACCTTATGTTATCTTTTCCTGGGTTTCGGAGCAATGTCACAATATGAAATGAATCTACTGAACTTTCAAGGATTGTTTCTGTTTGAAGTGTCTGATAATGATATACTCCAATTATTTAGTGTTCAATAGCCTAAACCATCATAAAACGAGAAATGTCGAGAGCAGTCTTCTTTGAATAACAAAATGCCAAGGACAGAGCAATCTTTCGTTTGGGACCTGGAAGCATTTGATAAATATGTCTTTGCCATATACACATGGCAATGAAAAATTTCTAATTGATATCTTAATGATATAGCTCCAAACTGGACAACACATACCACTCACTGCAGAGCTCAGTATTAGGAAAAAGAAATCTAATTGTCCCTTGTGCCATCTTACATGATTACCTTGATGTCACAGACTAACACAGGTTGCACCTCCTGCTCAACAATTAATTACCTGTCACTTTTGATTATCCATATTCACAACATCACTGCAACAAAATTGTTCTGGGTCTGGTATGATGATTTCATATTACTTCATAAAATCAGTCTGTTTCCCAGACGAAGTCTGTTTTAACAGTAAAATATAAACATAGACAGTGTGCAAGTATGTAAAAGTATGGCCATAAACATGAGGTACATTTAGCAGTTCAGGTTGCACTGGTGCAATATCTAAAAGTTGTACTGGTGGAGCCACGGACTGAGACACATGAAATAGTTTTTGATACAACTAGGCAGACATGTCAAACAAACTGATCTGAAACATTACCTGCAGTACAGTAGGTAGAATTGAACTCCGAAAGCTGTGCTTTTTTGAAGTGACAGAATAATTTCAATTTTACTCCAAATTCGTGAACAAAAGATGTGATGTTCAGCTGTTTTAATGTCTAAAAAGACGATGACAGTTATTTTCTAAGCAGTCATTAATTTTTATGAAATCCATTTACGTTACATTCTCACACTAGCTCTGGTTTCGTTCGTTTCTGCGAAAGGAAAAAGATTTCATTCTTGACATCTTCAGTCATCAAAATTGTACTTCTTTGCCACAAATCCTGTCAGAGGAATAAAGGATTTTATAGAATTCTTTCAGTTCATTTACGATTGTTTTACTGTCAGTAATTTCCATATGCTTATCTGTAATAATATAATTTATTGATTTGCTAACATAGTTTCTAATTTGTAAATGACAAATGTATTTTGTTGCTTTCTCTCCTTCCTCATACCATAAGATTCTGTTTCTAAGTTGAGTTCCTCTTATCTCTTCATCAATTTGTTGCAGTTCCAATTGTAATTTTGGAAGTTCAGCTAGGACGGCCTTAGTGACATTTTGGAAATCCTTTCTAATGTTGTCTTGACAATCTTTGATTTTAATTTCCAATTCACTGGTCGTATTTGCTGTTTTCTTTGTGAGAAAGGATGAAAAGGAAATTGATTTTCCTCTGGCTATCATCAGAAATGTTTCCAAGAATAAATAAGCTGTCACCAATCTTCAGTTTTAATATCAGAATCATCAACATTTTCACCAGCAGATTCAGTATCTAAGTATTCTTCAACTGTATCCCTCAAGACTGATCTTACTAAATCAGCATATTCAAGATGTAAGAGTAAAGATGTATTAAATTTCCAAAAGCCCCTCCCTCTTTCTTGGTTAATTGTGTTTGAGAAAGAAAGCTAATGGCTGAATGATCCGTTTTATAGCCAGGTATGATATCAGAATCTGGTGACATATTAACTAAGCCTTGTGAAATTAACAAAAAGTCCAACCTTGCTTGTTTGGGTTTTTTTTCTCGACCAGGTACATTTTCTTAGATCAGAATTTAGTTCTCCCCAGGTGTCTTTGAGATCAAGGTGTTCAATTTTGTCCAACACAGTATTTCTGGCATGAGGATTGTTGATATTTTTTATAATTTTCTAAATCAATGGCAGGATCAGTAACCAAACTCCAGTCCCCAACAATAGCCATGTATTCATTATCAAAACTGTAAATATTGTCAAAAAGTTTTCATAAAAATTTGGATCATCATTGTTAGTTCCATACAGATTTGTAAGAGTGAATCTTTTATCTTTAACGATTGTATCATCAATGATATAAATACCATTTTCTTCCTCTAACGTTCTGTGTATGGTGAAATCATTGTCACTATAAAAAAAGGTATAGCCACCCCTCTCGAGTTAGATCTAAATGGTGCGATTATACTCTGCAAACCCATTCAATTTTAATTCAATTTGCATCTTCGTTAGCCACATGGATGTCATGAAAACAATTCATTGAATATGATTTTTTTTCACTACAGATTCATGACTTGTGTCCTTATTTTTGTGTCAGCCAAGCCGCTACAGTTTGTTGAAATCATTCTAATTTTCTTAGTTTTAACCACAGTCAAATGCTAGCACCTTTTTTCAAAAAAATAGGGAAAAGCTGCTCGCGGTTTATTTGTCATCTTAGTATCGAAGCAGCTCTTCTCGTAAGCACAAAAAACATGAACCAATGGAAAGGAGGAAAACAAAGCCAGACACCCCTTTTTTTCATAAATTGAGAAATGTGACGTCAAATGTTGACTTTGTGAAGGTAAAAGCTTCCGAAGTGTAAAAAAACATATTTATGCATAGCGCACATGTTGGTAAGAAATTTCATAGTTAGAAGAATCATTCAACTTCAAATTGCTCTAGTAATTGTATTTTTGGGAAAACGTGTTGATTTCGAAATAAAACTGGAAACGACCTAACCGTCTATACAGGAAGTAACTTTCGCTTGCGAAGAAGCAACCATCCCAGCTGTTCCACCCGTTAATGTTGAAAGACTCCGGAACAAGGATGCATACAGAGCCTGCCAGCTGAGGTTGTAATTCAAATACGATCCCACTTGTCAACAAGTGTGGATATATCATCTTTGGTGCGAAATAGGTGAGTGACAACATATTTCATACTTGCGATATGATACATCCTGAACTAATGACCGAATGTAAGCTATTTATTACCGCCTATCAATCCACTTTTATCACATATTTGGTATAAGTAAAATAGCGTGCACACTGATGGAGTAGACGTACTTTTTTATGAAATTGACATGGTTATCAAAAATTAAATACTATTGACAGTGAGTGAATTAAAATGTGATTGACTGTTTGTATACACAAGTTAGTAGCACTTGACAGATGAGCATGAGGACATTTCCTGCTGTACATTTATCATCTCCATTTTCAGTTGCATGGGCCTGGCTGAACAGAAGATAGAGGAAATGGCAGGCTACTTATGTTTTGCAGAATGACACAGAATTGTTGGCTAGTGTTACATCAGATTTGCATGATTAACATGCAACTTGACCTGTATGCTGTCGTTAGGATTAATTTTCTTTGAGGCATTTATACCTGCTTTACATTGTTTTTGATAATTTGTGATAGAGTTGAAAGAACAAGTCTGACCCCCTAAATATCAGATATGGTGTTAATCCATCATGTATGTGATATTTTAAATGATATTAAAGGGGTTTACCTGGGGTTGGTTTGTCACTGGGGCCAAAAGTTTTTAACCCAGTGATATATATTTTATGGATTATGTTGTAGGAGATTAACTTTATTTATTCAACTTTTGTGGTACTATGTTGTCTGCAGAAAATTTATGTGGTTGCTTCTGTCTTAAGAAAGGAGCAAGGAAGTCCTGATGTATTACGTGGTTGTTACTTATTTTGACAAACTTTAGTAAACATCAAACTTGCCTTGTATACAGTTACTGTCTTTTCCTAGTCATTACTACATTTTTTTGATGGTGTTGAAACAGCTGAGTTGGGTACCACTCTGTCAGTTACGAATTTCGCAGTTGTATGTGTTTGATATATTACTGTTGTTGCAGAAAATACAGTCTTTGGTGCCAATAAACAAGTACAATTCATACCAATATTTTTCAGAAGTGTATAAATATTTTTTAAAATTACCTTAGCAAGTACGTGGCTGGAAAGAAATGAGGTAACTCTCTGATGGAACGGCTGTTTGAATGCTAATAATTTTTTTTTTGTCGAAAACAAAGTGTATTTTGATAAACTATCCCTTGCCGTAGCTCCACGTAAACTTTTTACAGGTATATCACTAGATATTTATCTAAATACATTTACATATGTTTGTATCATATGACCTTCAAATTTTAAGGTCGAACGTATTTTTTTTATAAAAGCTGTATTTTTTTTCTATTAAATTTTACTGTCACCATTTAGGGATAGAAAGGCCTGTTGTACAATGACAGCGAATATGTATGCCTATATTGATGATGTTTTACTCACCTTTAGACATTAATCATGACAACTTTGTACAAAAAATGCAAAAACGTTTAGAAAATTACTGATATGAGGCTACTCTTACAAGGCCAGATTTCCATACTGTATGTTGTAAATATGTTATGTGACTTCCATCACCAAAATGGATAGTCAAGATACCATTACAGAATTAGAATACTAAAGCAAATTTTTTGAAGCGCCGAAATATTTTTAGTATGTTCCTAACTCAAAAAAAAATGGCTGAATAAAAAATGTTCATTTTTTTTCTCTGGGTGGGTCTCTTGTAAATCTAAGAACTTTTCAATAATTATTTTAATATGAAAATCAAAGTGTTTTGTTATTATTGAAGCTTCATTGTAGTAACACACCAAATTTTGTTGAAAAATTCCCATAAATAAAAAATGACTGGTTATGCCTAATCTCAGTTTTCAAACAACGGGAACAGGGTTTTGCTTTAACATAACAAAGTGTAAGAAAAAAGTAAAGTTGTGGAAACACTGGGCCTGTCCCTTTTTGGAAGTAAACACAAGAAGTACAAACCAAAACGTGTACAGAAATAGAAAACAGTGGAGGCACTGACGCTGCACTCATACCCAAAATAGAAGCCAGTGGCAACAACCGTGCCAGCTGATAAAAGCATAAACATACCTCAGGGTGGAGATCGAACATAACTGACAAACAAAATTGATATTGCTAGTCTGACCAACTCACCCTTAAACCCAAACAGATGCGTGTCCGCTAACAAGTCAAGAAAGCAGTATATCAATGCATACATGTATATGGGAGATGTAAATCTGTCAAAGACGTTATACGCTACTTATCAACTCACGTAAGGACTGTTTATTTACACACTCCTCAAAAGCTTCCGGGTGTTATATCCGCAGTGAATATATGCTAAAAATAGAATTGCACGTGGTAATGTTTAAAAACACAGAAGAGTCGTAGCCTTTCACCAATGCACAAGCAGTGACAAATTAGACTCACTTTCACGGTTGATCATCCTAATTAAAAATATGCACACTTGATTACGGCATTACTAACCTTTCCAACACTGTGTAAGAGTTCAATCTAGTCCTAAAGGATATTGTAATATGTATCAAGCACTGACGTGCTCAGGTTAGTTATCCCACCATCCATCATCAATATCCAAATCATGGGATCTCATCGATTCCGATTGTCCTCCATGGATCACTGGCGCTCTTCCTGATCTGTAGGAATATATATGTCCCCTTCTCCTGGATCCTGGTTAGTACATTATGGGTTTTCCTCAACTCGAATGCCCGGTTTGCAAGGCGACCCCTTGTTTCTTAGAGTAACAGGGGGATCCGTCCGAATCCTAATCGTTTTCTCTTTAAGGGATGCCCAACCTTTGAAAGACTTTCTGCCTGTCTTCAGCTGTCACAAATGTAACAACGATAGGTTTGGGCATCGTTGCTCGAAAACTGGCAAAGTCCGTACTCTTGCGTGGAAGCCTGTGTACATTCGCGAACTGAATGCTATCGGATGCCTCCACCCGTAGTTCCCGAAATATCTCCCTGGAGGCGGACCCTGGGTCTTTGTCGCACCCCATACATAAGTAAGGGGCCGTTCATAATTCATCACTGGGGGGCGGGGGCGATGAGGATTTATGTACAAAACACATGACACCCCCTATTTAATAATAAATTAAAAGCAAAATAGCTGACCCCCCTAAAATTTCTGTACACAGCAGCTGCCCCCCCCCCCCCCCCCCCCCCGTGCCTAAGTTACATTTTCTAGAGTTTAGCTCCTGAGTTAGGATAAGTTTGTCAAATTCAGCTTTCATTTCACTCATCTCCTTCTTTATGCTGTCTATCTGTTCACCCTTGTATTGAACGGACGCGAAGACATTGGAGGTTTTATTGTGAAGCTCCTTTATGTCCAAATTCACACTGTCCATCTTATTTATGAGGTCAGAGGTTTGCTCCTTTAGATGAGAGGCTATGGAAAGTTTGAGATCTGACCTGTCTGTCGTCAGTCGTAATGGCAACCCTACCCGCCGGGGTGCTCGCTGTGTTGGTTAAAACGTCTGCATCAGATAAGGCCCCTGAGGTTACAATCTCGTTATTTCTTCCTCTAGACGAGTTAGCATGGTGTTCGGATGTAGTCTACCCCTATTACCCCTCCTTGTGTTGGACATTTTGTGTAAATATATGTATTAACATGGTGGAAATGCACAATATTTTATAAAGATTCTATGACAGAATATTTTATTGAAATATCGAAATGCTACACGTGCCACATCTTCAGTCTGCCAAGGGTCACACTGATAACGAAGGTCCAAGACCAGTATCTTGTAAGTGTCAACAGATAGAGATAGGCTAATCCAATTTATCGTGTACTTCACTCGTGGTCACACTGATATGGAATGTCCAAGACCAATATCTTGTATGTGTCAGCAGATGCATCGTGTCTTTCGCTTGTCAACGCCGTTGTGGTCAAATACGTTATGAAAATCTTTATGTAATTCTGACAGATAGAGTAACTTAACTTCGCAGTAGGTACGTTATCGGTACTCGAATTAGGCAATAGTATTTAGATACAACAACTTATCAGCAATATTATCAGTAAACCCGATTAGCTATGACAACTGGGAAAGGGTATAAAACAGGGACGACCACAGTCACAAATCATCCTGTGACTGTGGCGCAATAAACTCCTTGTTTATTTACTCAGGTAAGACCCTTTACTTTCTTCTACCTTGGCAAATCGTTACCATTACTGTTCAATGTTTTCTGTAAAACATTTTTGCTATAGTGACCACATGTTAAGATCCTTGGCAAGGTCGTTATGTTTAGGTGGAACGTGGTCGTTAATATATTTTAGACTGTATTACTCTCTATTGCTCTGTTCAGGAGCGGCTAGGTACCCTAGTGGTTAGAGCGTTTGTTCGTCAAGCTGAAAGCCCGGGTTCGATTCCCCACGTGGGCACAATGTCTTAAACCATTTCTGGTGTCCTAAGCTATTGCTGAAATATTGTTAAAAGCGCTGTAAAACCCAAATCGCACCCTGTATTGCTGTTAATGTTTTGTCTGTTTGATAATAGTGGTTTTCGTGGCTGTCGTAGAGCTTGTCGTGTATTGTTTAAATTATTGTATTATGAGTAAATACTTTCCCGTGTTGAATGATCCTGGTATAATGTATAGAGTGTGTTCGACACTGTGCATTTCATTATGTACTGCGTAATGTTGTTTTGGATATGCTAGTATTATAAGATGTATGAACGAAATTGTGTTGATGTTATGTGTTAGAAATATATCTTGATTTATGTAGTATGTGTCGTGTACATCGACGTATGATGATTGTGTACTTTGTATATCAGCATGTAATGATAATGTATCTCGGCAACTGATTACTGATTGTCAATATGTTCTAAGAATTATTTGTACCTAATTATGTAAAAATCATCCTGTGACTGTGGCGCAATAAACTCCTTGTTTATTTACTCAGGTTCTCGTGTTGTGTGTGGGTTGGTATAGTTACACCTCCTAGCTGCCAAGCGAGCTGATTCCCCAAACTCGCGAGTTAACATATGGGCCGACAGATAGAGTAGAAATCAGCGCCACCTGTCCCTATTTCCTTGAAAAACGTAACACTTATTGGAAATTTAACACTTCTTTGCTAAAAGACAAGGAGCATGCTGAGTTAGTTCAGGATACAGTTTTGAGGGTTGAATGCTGACGGTCAGCATGAGGCAGAGTAATTCAAAAATGTCTCGGACAAGGAAATTCAATTCATTAAATTATAAACTCTTCTTTGAAGGTCTGTTAATGGAAATACGAGGGAAAAGCATTTCTTATTCCAGTACTAGTTTCAAAAGAGGAATGATAATCAAGAATTAATCCCATCAAGGAAATAGAAACAATTGAAAAGTCTGCTAAGATTGACTTTAATGCTTTAGGGGAGAAACGTAACGAGTTGGAAAACATAAGGAATTACGAAATGGCTGGTGTAATGTAAGGTCAAGGACAATATGGATAATGGAAGGGTAAAGGGTTAGCAAGTGTGTTTGTAACCTAGAAAAACAGAATTTTGTCAGTAAATATGTCACAGCTGGCGTTAAAAATAGGTTAATTTTAGCAAAGCAAAGTCAAATTTTTGCTGAGGCTGCTCATTTTTCGATAATCTATGCCAGTAGAGAGGACTGTGTGGAGGTTTGTGATCTTGATTCTGTGATAGATAGGGACACTTTACCAACTCTGGAGCCAGATGAAGGACAGAAAATGGAAGGTTTATTAACTTCAGATGAGTTATTAAAAGCCTTGAGAATATGCTTAATGGAAATAGTGCATATTCTGATGGTTTTCCCACAGAATTGTATAATTTTTTTGGGGAAAGACATTGGTCATTTTCTCTTATCATCTCTAAATTATGGTTTCTCCTGTGGTGAATTATCTGTTCCACAGAAGCAGGGTGTTATCGTTTGTATTTGAGGGCCGAAGGGTTTTTTAAGAATTTGGAGGTCAATCTCAGTATTAAATGTTTCATATAAATTGGCTTCAGCATGTATTGCTAACAGAATTAAAGCAAAGCTCCCTTTTATTATCAGTGAAGATCAAACTGGTTTCATGTCTGGAAGATACACTGGTGACAAGCTTTGCTTAATTTATGATGTTATGATCTGTTGTGATAAGTACAATATACCAGGTATGTTTTTATTCATTGATATTGAAAAACCTTTGACTCATCTCTTAGTCCTTTAAATACAAATGCTTCACGTTTTGGTGCTTTAAAGGAAACCTACAGTACATATTTGCATGTCTATTCTTGGTTCAATATCCAACGTTTTCTGTCGTCAAGGGGATCCTTTGTCTCCATACATCTTCATCCTCTGTGCTGAAATAATGGCTAACATGATCCGTTCAAGTAAAAGTATTAAGGGTATCCAGATAAAAGGTAAGGATTATATGAGTCAGTATGCGGATGATACTGAGTTGTTGCTTGATGGCAATCAATCTTCTTTTGAGTCATGTTTGTTTATTCTTGATTATTTTGCCAAATTCTCTGGTTTAAAGATCAATTATAACAAAGCTCAAGTTGTCTGGTTTTGGTTCTCAAAAGGGTAGTTCACGAAGATTTATGTCTGATCGACCTAGTTGTTTGAATCCTGTAGAGTTCCGAATTCTTGGCATGAAATTCAGCACAAACCTAAATGATATGGTGAAAGTAAACTACATGAGCAAACAACTAATGAATCGGTGTATGAAACGAACCATAACTCCAATTGGCAGAATAGCATTTATACAATAATTGCTGATTTCCAAACTGTTAGCTGCTATCTCTTCCTGATCCATCTCAACAGTTCCTACTCACTTTGAATCACATGCTCTTTCGATTTCTGAGGGGTGGCAAAAGGGTTAAGGTTAAAAGGTAAAAAGTCTGTCAGCCAGTTAAGCAAGGTGGTTTAGGTCTAGTCAACATATTCTTCTATGTGAAATCTCTGCCAACCACTTGGATCAGGAAATTAGCATCTGCAAATTGTGCTAAATGGTATCTACTCAGCCATCTATCCTTCTCTGACTAAGCTGGGTGAATTTGGGGCATCCTACTTTGAATGTAAGTCGGCACATATCAATAATATGTTCTGGAGATGTTGCTTGCAATCTTTTGTAGATTTAGATAAGAAACTCAACCCAGAAACTTTTAGTAGTGTCCTGACTGAACCTTGTTTTAGAACCCACACTTCAGAATTAACAGAAAGACTACTTTTAAAAAAACAAAAAAAACAACAATGGCATGAAAGGGGAATCCCCTAAGTGTTTGACATTGTTGATGGCAATAAATGTTCTTGTCTTACGATGACTTCATTGAAATGAATGATGTTTCTTCTTCATTTTTAAGAGTATTATGGTGTTCTAAATAGCGTTAAACAGTATCTGAAAACTCTTCAGTCAGTTAAAGACCCCAATGATTCTGTTAAAGACAACCGTTCTGTTGTGAAGTAAATGTGCAGTGTACAGTCAGGATCAAGGCATGTTTACTATTCATTCGTATCAACTGATGTCAAAACTAAGGGTCAGGAGAAGTGGAATTTTCAGTTAAAAATTCTTGAATGGAACAAAATTTCACTCTAAGATTTATAGCACAACACAGGAGGTTAAATTCCGTGGGTTCCAATACAGAACTGTAAACAGAATATTATCAACATATACTTTTCTTTTTAAACTCAAATATTCAGTGAGTGATCAATGTGAGTTCTGCAAACAACAGAGAGAAACTATCGTGCACTTGTTATGAGACTGGAACTTGGTTAAGAAGTTTCCGAATGTAGACAAAGTCTGTGGAAGTGGTCTTGTTTGGTGTCAAAGAGAATGTTGTTACAGATGAGGTATTTGATTTCAGTCTGTTGCTTGCCAAGTTTTTTATTTACAAATGCAGGTTTCGTGAAGTTAAACCTACCTCTCATGTCTTCAAAAAAGAGGCTTGTGCCAGATATAAAATTGAAAAGACCATAGCACTTAGCAATTGCTCTTCAGCAAACCTTTACAAACACTGGACGCTTTACCACACTCTGTTTTCTGAACTGAACTGGAAACAACTGAGCACAAGTTGTGCCAAATTACAACCTGAATCAAACTGTTTTTAGAGTGTAACTATCTTGAGCACATACCAAACTTAATCTGCTTGGTATACTACAAATGTGTGTATATGAATGTTTGTGCATGTGCATGTTCAACTCTATAAATAAAACAGATATTCACTAGTACAATATTACTGCCTAAGATCATCTGTATCTTTTAAGTATCATGTGACAATTTCATCTGGAATTAAAATAAGAGAGAAAAAATTACCCTCAATGTGAATGGTGACAGATGTTCATTTTAGGTGACGGGAGTACGGAGATGTCGACGCGGGATGGAACTATTAAAAGTTGACTTTTTTCAGTAGTTGTTTGCAGTTACGGTGATGTTTGTTATTCTCAGGGCAAGAGGTGTAGAAAAAGGTGAAAACTGACATGTCACCTGCTAGTTCTACACTGTCAGTATCCTCTGCTTGGTATCTGTCAAGTCCATGAAATGGAGGCGGAAATGTAGATCAGTATGATGGGTATGCTTTAGACAATTAAAATCTGCACTTTTTTATGGACTGAACTGCAATGGCACGACATAGCCAGGAATATTTCCGTCACGTGACACATTACAGTCCAAGGGCTGTGTGCATATTGAAATGATAGCTTAAAATAGTGAGTGAGTGAGTTAATGTTTAACGTCACGTCGGCAATATCTCTGCCATGTGATAGCTTAAAATAAACCAAACCAGTTATATGTCTTTAAGTAGTGATCTATTTATATTTGGAGGGCAGGCTAGATTTTGGCAGGACTGGTAAAAAACTGACCAGCCAGTCCTGGGGGCAGGATAGATTTTCTACGTGTTTCCTTCATTGCCTTGTCCCATCTTCGGAAGGTTAGTCTTGTCTGTCAACAGCTGAACAACTGGCATAGAGGCAACATAGAAACAGGGGGAAAATGTTCCGATAAAAAAAAAGTTTGGTCTTACCATATCTTATTTATTTATTTTTTATTTATTTATTTATTTCTATTGAAATGTTTTCATAAAAATAATGTAAGGTCAGAATCAACATTAAGTACACACTGAGAATATATGCAGTTAATAGAATTACCAAAGGATATTTCTGTTAGAGTTGGCAAGGTAATTTGGCCAAGATGTTTAACTTAACCTTCTGTTACATCAGTGATTTAAAATGGCTTAATAACTATCAGCTAGCCATTTCCCTTCCCCTCATTTACCACACTGAACTAATAATGAAGCAAACAAATAAGCCCACCTCAACGGTTTCATGTTTAGACCTATGAACAGTGACATAGAGACCCCACTGCCCGTGGCTGTATGACAAAGTGGGAGATGGCAATTTCCCCTTAAAGTCGAGCAATAGTTCAGCAGCTCCAGCCGTTGGTGTTTACATTTCACAACGTTTTATTTACAATCGAGCATGCTCTTTTCACCATGATTTCAAACCGCGTCCTTCCTCTCTTGTTCAGTAGCTTTTCGATTGCAGGTCGCAGTACAGCATTCCAAAAGGGTTATGGCGGACATGTGGAGGAAATGTCCAAACTTGTTGCCTCAATGACAAAAGGTGTGTTCGCTGCTATTCCCCATTTTGCCTGTACAATGTCACCTTTGTTGTCTTAGTTCTTTTCTCACGTATACATTGTGCTCTCTGTCTCAAGACATTCATTCACCAGATGAAGGTGGAGGCCCATATTACATGACGGTGCGTTCCGATGTGTGTCGACATCCGTAACACTCTCTTCTTATTAGACTTTACTTTGCATATTAGAATGGTGGTTGCCACTGGAGGCGCAGCATATGCCCACCTTTTCCATTATCAACTGACATCATGACTATTTGATCGTGATTCATAAAAAAAAAATGCTATGGCATCATACAGCACGGCGAAAATCACTGGATTGTCTGGTCCAAACTCGATCGTTTTCAAACAACACTCTACAATAGCACTACTGCTGAAAGAAGTAGATGCTCACAAATATAGTCAGAGTGGTTGCTGCGACTCTGCTTTTGGCAAAGATATTTTTGGTGGTTACACCAGTACCCAACACTGGAACAGGGGAAAACAGTGTGTCATCAGGATGGTAGACAATGAAATAAGTGGTGTTGAGTAACCTGGTGTTCTTTAAAGTGTGTTGATATATATCTTTTTCGCATCAGTTATTTTTTAGACTGCCAATTGTTTATTGACGGACATGCCGTGGCTGAGCGTGAACGAGAAATGACCATTTCTGTATCCACGCAAAAAGCGATTGTTTACAAACATACACCACGTGCTTTTTTTTTATTTAAAGCCTTTTCCCACTGCGCAACTCTATTTATAAAAACCGGATGTTGTGGTTTGCCGTCCTGTCTTTGATCCTAAACGTTCTTTTTGTCCCGTATGTTGTATGAGTGTACTTCTATCTCTGTTTGATGAAAATGGCGCGATGACCTGTCAATCATTGTAATTTAATTATGATATATATATATATATATATATATATATATATATGCTGAATACTGGAAACTAAAGTAACAATTAATGAGATGGTTATCTGATCATAAATGTTATGTCAACTGGTCTCATGACGTCATCCACTGTGTTTTGCATGGAATTGTTGTGTCACGACAATAATTACAGGAAACAAAGCCATATGAAGCTTCAGTCGTAAAATAAAGATATTTTTATTACTTTTTGCCATGAAAACAATATATTTTGGATGTTTTGGAGATTTGAAGTAATTACTAATAGAGATCACAAAATATTTTAGTTTGGTAAATGCGTGATTGCTCAATATCCTGATGACAGCATTGCCCAAACGGAACCTTCATTGGTGTGATCAAAAACATGAAATGCACATGTCTCCCATTTCTCGTTCTGATAGACAGCACTTCCTGTGGTCAAAGACCTGGTAAGAGAGAGGGCATTTTGGTGCAGTCTGTAAGTTTTACCGCAGTTAAAATCAACTTATTGTTTCTTTTGTCTTCATCAATAAATTACATTAATTTGAAGTACAAACATAAAAGAAGGGAGAAAGAAAATACCAAACCAAAACAAATGAGCAAAAAAAACCCAAAACACACACACATCACAAAAACAAAGCAAAATATAAGCCCAGAACTTTGAACATGTTTAACGCATGAAACATTAAATCTTTTCACCTTGAATAAGGTGTGCGCTGATGGTGTACATCCCCGGCAACCTGTGATGTGTACAGACAGGGCCACATTGCTGGCATTTTATGCTCATGGTGTTAAATAACAAGGCAGTACTAAAATAGTGTGTACCAACAAACTGAACGGTATGGCATACAGCCTAAACTTGGCAAACACCAATCATTCGGCATGTGTTCTGGAACTGCTTGGTATGTACGGAGCAAGTTGCTTTTCAGTCAATACACAATGTATAGGTGCGTAATCACGAATGATTTAAATGGAAAGAACCCCTATGGGTGCTTAGGGAAAGGTCATTGAAGGATTTCTCTCAATTAATGATCTATGCATCTCCATCCTGCAACTGGTACAAAGTCTGCTCTCGCTCGGTCACTAACAGATTCAAATATTTTTAATTAGTGTGAATGGTCGGTGCATGAGGACCTTTGTGGAAGTGACCACTTCCTAACAATTCTCACGCCAGTTTCCCGCGTCACCTGGCGTACCATTTTGAACTACTACGGTTTGTTTGTTTTTTAATATGATGTTAAGACACAATATGTCTGTAAATAATTTCATGAATATATATGTTTTCAACAAACTCACTTGTACTTAAAATGTGTGAATGCAGACTTGATCTCGTCGCTGTATGGCTGGAGTAATGCGGACATAAAACTCAGCTGAAGCTGACACCAGTTGGAATACAAAGATTGTAGGTAAGTTGCTGCTCCTAGAAACAATCCACATGAATATATTTCCCTGTCACTCTGCAAATAAGAATTTCTATTTGTAAATATTCACAGAGATTAATCATGCCATGAAATGATAGATCACATGACTTTTGGATGAGACGGAACAGCACAATCGGCTCTGCAGACAAATAAGTCAACCATTTTTCTCTTTTGTTGAGGGTGTAGAAAGGGGATTTGCATGGGTCTCTTTCACCGTCAAACATTTTAATTACGCCCACCTGTACCTCAGGGAGTTGCAAAATCCATCCCTAAATGAAAAACTACCAGTCTATTATCAATAATAATAATAATGAAAATAATAGTATTGTTATCGATTCTCATGATGCTGATCACCGGATTGTCTGGTCCACTCTCGATTAGTTACAGCTCGCCGCCATATACATGGAATATAGCTGTGAGGAATTGAAAGGGATCGCATTGCACCTTTACCTCCATGTGAAGGAAGTACTCTTGTCTCTCTGTCTAAGGGTGGACACTTTGAAAGGGCATATTCTCCCTCCACACTAAAAAGTCACTGGCCACCATTATTGCCAGCAATCATCTAATGTCTCCAGGTTTATCTAAACGAAACTCCGTTCCTGGGTTTCATACATGCTGTAAACCACTACAACATGCCTCATATGCCACTGGCACACCCTGCCAAACCTGAAGTACTGCACACATTTGTGGGAGGGACGCGTGGGCACAGTTGACCTGTATTGAGTCTGGGTAATTTGAGTGTTGTGGAAATATATGTTTGACTGTCCATTATTCAGAAACGCTACACCTGTCACCTGCATCTACAGTACATAACTTGGTGCCCAGTAAACCTTCCACTCTTCTGTATGCGCCTTCATACAAATACACCAAATAAAGCATCCATCATTCTAGATACCTGTACAATGTATATGGATGCACGGACGGGTAGATCATTCAGTGAGTAATTTTGCTAGTTGGTTATTGGGAGCAATTCCTTTGTGATATCTTTACTTGAAACTGTTACAGCTGTGATAATGGTGTTATCCATTCACTATGATGACTACCGGCACAGACTCGAAGCCTTCATCAGACTCCTGGTCCCAGATTTTTTAAGCCCTCTTAGCTCTGACTGATCGTAAGAACTTGCACCAGAAGTTACGATAGTCGTAGACATAAGATAAGACATACTTTCGAAGCTCTCATAAACCCGTCGCAAGTTTGGAAATGTTGCCACATTAAGTCGGAACTCTTTTAACAATGAAATTAAAATTAGAGGGGATATCCCAATGACGTCACGGAATTCCCTTGAAGCAGAGGTGAATGTACACAAACATGGACTCGCCGACAGACGCTTCTCTCATAATTGCTAAGAAACCGAGAAAAGCCAACTGGACCGCTTCCGAGACAGAAATCTTGGTATCTGAGGTGTTGAAGCGGTATCAATTAATTTCCAGCAGCTTCACATGAGCCGTCACGTTAAAAGCCAAACGGAAAGCGTGGGACGAAGTGACAGCAATGTGCGTTGACACTCGTGTTTTAATTGTTTTTGTATTGGCCACAAAACGGCCTGAACACCACAGTCTGCATGATTAACCCTTCTTTGAACTGCATTTAACTCAGAAACCATTGTTCAACGTATTTATTTGCCTCACAGTCTAAAAACCTGTTACGGCGCCAATGACTTTTTGTTCCTTTTATGCAGAATAAATACTAGAAGTGCTGTCCACCGAACAAGAGAAGAAATTATAAAGAAGTGGACAGACTTGAAGTATGTATGTTAATTCTTTTATATACGATTATCCCACATATCGAAATACTATGTTTCATGTGTAGTTCATAGAATTAATAAGAAACTAAAGGAGTTTATCACCGAAGTAGGTCTACGAGAAATGTGATCATCTTCCCCCGCTGGCGCTACCATGTACTCATGGGCTAGTTAATAAGTATAAAAGTCTTAGGCGCTCAGCAGGTCCTTCCAATAATCTGTCCATTCATCCGTTCAAAGGTGTTTTATCTTAAATAACATCAATATTTCTTGCCAGAATAAAATGAATCTTGAATGTTGGCAGGAATATTATACGAAGTAATGCACTCATCACAAATTTTGACAATGTTACCTAATTTACATAAATCATGAATGTGATTGTTTTCCTGAAGTTGATGTCATTGATTGAATTTCCATTTATATTTGCATCATTGCATTGATGATAATCTGTCACGTCTGGAGCGAAACTAGGAAGAAAGCCACCTCCATCAAACGCCATGCGAATCGCACAGGTGGGGGACCACCCTCTGCAATATTGAGCAGATGGTATGATTTTATGATCAGAAATAAAAAATATTTGGCCATGTAATTGCTAATTATTGGCTATCAATCTTTGGCATGAAATAGTATGGTTTTAATATAATTTTCATTAATTTCTAACATCTTACATGTCTGAGCTTTGAGCATGACCTCTTTCCTAGATAAACGAGAAGCGTTTTTGTCATTTTTTATGTTCCCGTATTATGTAAATTTGATTTTTTTCTCACTCCCTTTATATTTTGTCACTGATGCCGACAGATGTGAAGGCATTGACGATGAAAAGTGTTAGTATGAAGTCAGAAGAAAAATGACCGTACTTGAATAAAAGTTGTAATTGAGGTGATGTGAGTTGAGGTTTAAGTCTCCTTCCATTAGTATTTAACTTATGATGCAGTCACTAGTATCTGTGCACCATCCCACCCCTAATTTAGCAGGATTCAACGGCCACATCATCCGCACATGTAGTTAATTGACGTTAGCAATATCAGTTTATTAGCAATTCACATTTGAATGTAGATAAAACAGCATTAACCAAAGACTCTCATAACAAATGGTTTCAGGTTACACCAGCAAGTAGTATATGTGTTTACTGGAACATGTATCACCAAATTAAAATACAGCTCAGCTTGATGAAAAACAATCGAAACAACGTCCACAGATGTTCCTTATGTTCACTTTCTTAATTTCCAAACAATGGGCTCCTAAAAACATTTTTTAAAAACACGTTTTGAACACTCTTTCATGCATTCAATATTTAATGACCAACATACTCAGGTTATATAATTTTATTATAGAAACGTAATATTAATTTTACAGATGCCACAGTCCCAGCAGAAAATGCTGCTGCAATGACCTCGATTGACGTCATAGCCGTGACGCCATCTGCATCTATATCTGGCACTGACACCGTTACACAAGCTACAAATCTACACCCCACCTATGAAGGTAACACATCTCATGAAATATAGCATGTAATTGTGACAGTATTAACATGTAATATTAAACTAGCTCAGAAATATTAAAAATTATAAAATAGTGTTGAAAATAAAAAGAAATCTGTATTCCTTCAATTTTAATTGAATCGTTCCAGATTCATGGCTATTCCTGGCACCACACTTGAGAATGAAACTGTAAAAGGTAATTTGCAACTGCACAAAGAAAACTTTGCAACGAGAAAGTAATAAGAAATATACATAGATGTATTAAATTCTGAAGAAATACCTTGTGTAAGTAAGTGACTAATGATCAATATTGCATTCTTACACTGTTTTGGCTACAGTGGTTCTTATATTATCCAAGCTGCGGACAGATGTTTGTATTTGTGATTTGATACAATTACCTCTATGACAGAATAAATTACTTCTAAAGAATATTTTTTAGAACTAACCCATAAACGATACTTGTGCAGTAAATGTAAAATATTTTGTTCAGTGAAGAAGGTGAGCATACTGCAGGAGCTACTTGAAGTGCAGAAACAAATTCCCATGGTGGAGACAGGCCGTCTGCACGTGGAGGGGGAGGATCGTCTGGCACTGCAAAAGAATACAAACCTATCACTGTCTCCTGTACTTAAAATTTTATTAATTCAATCATTGAATAACAAGTACAAGTGATACCAAATAATATTACATTGACAGCTGTAGTTGGAACACTTTTTTTTCATTGAATAAATATGATAAATACTACCCCTAGTAAGTCTTGTTCGGATCAGACCACCTTTCCTTTTGTTCAGATTCTCATCACATTTGGTAGGAACATTTAATTATTTATCATGGTCAGCAATATTTGACCACAAATTCCTTAGGAACTTGTTGAAAAGAAAAAATGTCAGGGACATATGTCGGAATTATGTCAAGCAGACTATTGTTAATATACCTGGGCCTGTCATTCAGATTCCATTCACTTTGGTGTGAAAGTGGAGAGATTTTTGTATGATTGGTGATATAAAGCAAATTTTTTGTCCTCAATTTATCAGTATGCGATTTGATTTTGAGTAATAATTTTACAGGGGATGTCGTTCTTGACGATTAATTTGTTACTGTGCGCACTTGAGATATTTATGTGAAAACATTGGTTACAAGCTGCCTCCTTGTTTTTAGCCCATGTTGAGGAGCAGCAGCAGCAGGAGCAGCACCGTGGATTTGCTGTGCTTCCTCATCAACATTCTCCTCATCTGCCTCAGGTGGAGGTGGCAGTCTCATGCAAAGATTATGAAGGTGTGCAGCGACATACACTATCTTGTGGCTAACCTGTACACTGGACCACAGTGCTCCTGCTGATTTGTGGAGGCAACTGTCAACGTTACTTTATTTAATATTCATGATTAACAACATCCAAACACTTTAAACACTAACATATTATACTTACACTTTTTAAAAGTAATTGGCTATAAAATTCTAAGTAAATACCGAAATCTTGAATTAAAAATGCCAAATGTTTTTTCCACGACATTCCGGGTTCGACAGTGAGCATTGTTGTAATTCTCTCCAGCCTGGGTGTGTGTATTTAAGAAAGGTGTCAACAGCCATGGCCTACATGGGTACTTGTCAAAACAGGGACACATAAAAATCAGTTTGATAATTATTGCAATCGACATTAAAATTATCTTTAACCACAATGTTAATGCATGTAAAATATTCATCTACCCTCAGTCTCCATGAAGCCAGCGGAGGATTAGTCTCAAACTCAATCCCAGTGGCAGAATTCTGCCGGATGAACGAGTCATGTGTCGATCCTGGCCACTTGGAGACAACATTCAAAAACCTGTTAATAAGAATATTAACAGTATTTGTTACTGAAAATTTGATAAGTAAGATTAGCATCATTTCTGAAACAATGCATTCACAGAAGAGACAATTACACCTATATTTTATTTGACATTTCTATACATGTATCTATAAAGAATTGAAGGTCTAAGAAACAAAAAAAATAATGCTGACAGGGACCGAATAAATATTACTATTATTAATGTATTTTTACACAAATTAATCAGTTTTATGATTTTAAGGAGGTTTGGGTAACTTTCAAAAGTGACACAAATGTCAATATCATACGTAAACATTGTTTAGGGTTTTTCTCTATATCAAATAATTGGAATGTGTTTGTAATGGTTACTTTCATGATGTAAAGTGACCTTCATCATCAAAATATATGGCCATTTATGTCCCGATCTAAAATAACAACAAAAAACAAACATAAAGGGCCCCTCTCCTCGTGTCTAATTTCATAACCCAAGCAGGACCCCCAAATGTGATTGGTTACGGGAGCATGAATGTGCGTCAAGGTCCTTAATGTTTTGAAGATGCGATGGTTTGTCCCTGTGGAAAGAAGTGTTTTGCAGTTGTCGATGTTTACGTAGATATGTTATTGTTCGAATTTGTCTTTGCTTCAGTAATGGGTATTTTCAAACACACCTCATGTCTGCATCGCATATGGCCTGTACGTTAACGGCAAGTAGCCCTTTCGGCACACATACGGCTTCCTCGTTGGCTGGAGACCTCTTGGTGGGGATAAGGGCCCTGTCAATGGCTCCTATAACATTAGGGAACCCAGAAATGGCAAAATAATTGCACTTAACAGCCTTATGGCAGCGTCATCTTTGGGAAATTTTATGTACCGAAGCACAGTGCAGAGGGCGTCCAGTGTCTCGCTTATCTTTACTGACACGCTTGACTGTGAGACGCCATGCATATCGGCTAATTCACTCTGAAAACAGCCTTTCTCCAGGAACCGTAATGTGGTTATTTGAATTTCTGGAGACAGGGTCACTGAACGCCGGGTGTACCACCCAGGATACGGCTCCACCATGTCAGTCAGCTGCATGATAGCCATACGCGGCAGTCTGTATCTGCTAATGAGCTCGGCATCATCAAGCGTGTCCAGCTGACGGGTTCGCTCTCTGAACACTAGGGGAACTTTTATCACTTCATCTCCGTCTTCATCAGTCAATCCTAACTCTATGTAGGCCGCCATCTTTTTTGAAGATACGACCATGAAACAAGGCTACGACAGGTATGTATTAGTCGTAGCTTTTTGGACATAGCTGAGATATCGTAAGTGGTCGTAAGTCTTACCTCCAAGAGAGCTTCGAAAATCTAGGCGCTGATACTGACAAGTTCCCACAACGGCCCTTTTAAGGGCCATGGAGGGCTATCCATGTATCCAAAGAGAGAGAAAACTTTGAAGCATGTTGAAAAATAATTTTTATTTGAAAACATATATTCCAAATACCTGTTGCAATATAATTGCGGGGCTTCAGAATTGTTCTAGTGTATGTGGAATGTGAATTTAACTGTCCCGAATGAAAACAATTCTCTCCTAGTGGTACAGACTACACGAAATTGATCAAGTGAGATAAATACTCCTGGATATCCACGCAATTTTGCGGTATTTTTCACTAAATTGCGGTATTTGTTTCACTAAACAGAACATAAATGAAAACACGTGAATATTCTGCTTATAAGGTCCCGCTGACACTTAAGTTTACATGTATAACATGTTTAAATCTCGGGTCACCACTACACATGTTCATTGTGAACTCACTGTAGATGTATAGAGATATTAGAAGTTGTACAAAGCGGTGGTAACCACATCATCTAATGCACAAACCCCGATACATGTGTATGTACGAAGGTAACTGACATTAAACAGTGTGTATTTTAGGGGTCAACTGAAAGAAATTGCATCTGTCATCCAGTCAGGTGAAAAAAAAGTGATATTTTGTCGATAAAATGTCAGTTGTGAACACGGCCAAGCCCAAACACAAGAGTTCTGAACAAAGGCATACTCGCTCGAGCCGAGGCGTGGACTCGACGCAACACAGCGAGGGACAGTCACTAACAGTCTCTCGCGCTCACTGCCGCTGCACCGAATGACCCGTCGATCAGCTGTTCGGTGCGGGGTGTCTTCTGTTCAGATGCCCAGGCTTGCTGACCAAATGCATTTGGAGAAATATGTATGGTCTCAATCAAACAAATACTCATGGCATAGTTACAATTACACAATCGACTCTTCTTTTAGCAACGATTTCTAATAACGAGGAAAGTGTTTGGGCTGTCTCTATAGTGAACATACGTCACTGCAATGGAAAACAACCCTTTTCTGAAACTCTTTCTTACCTGAAGTTTCACAAAGTCTACCTCACATTTTTGTTTGTATGACCATATCTTGAATGAGAAAACTATTCCACACTGAAAAGGTTCGAAAGGGAAACATTTGTGTGACACCATACTTGTCTTTACTTGAAAATTAAACCTGAAACCTATTTATTATACGTTACAGTTGGGAAATGGCTAATTTTCTGTTCCAAACGGTGTGAGGGAGGTGCTTCCATAATTCGTGACTTTGTTCATTCAGATGGAAATGAGTAAACTACATTTATCAGTTCCCAACACTTTTTGAACTTAATGGTAATTTTTGTCCGGGATTTTAGGGTTGACTGATTTTAGGCTGCATGTATCACGGCAATATTCCACATGGTACCCATGCAGGGATTGAAACATGGATTTTCAACATGACGAGCGAGCGGTTTAACCATTAGGCCACCCCGCCCCACTATTGTGGGTTTATCAAAGATACACAGAGCTATCAAGAAAAGTTTTTGCTTTTGTCCAACTTCATCGCAATTCTTTTTGTTGGAGGGGTTTTTTGGGTTTTTTTTGTTGTTGTTGTTTTGTAAAGAAGTTTGGTTAAAATGAGTCCTTGCTGACATTAAAGGAAGAAAACTGTTAGTATAACCACTAAGACCAGGGTATAATACTTTACTGAGATGGTTTCAGTCCAGAATTAGTAATAAAATTTATTTTCCGTTGAAGGTGGAATTGAGACCGCACATTCTGGCAACCTGAAGTTAAAGCAACATTCTCGGAATATAGCATGTTCAGGGAGTGAGTGATTTGAGTTTTATGCCGCACTCAGCAGTATTCCAGCTATATGGTGGCGGTCTGTAAATAATCGAGTCAACAGCATGAGCATCGATCTGCGCAATTGGGAACCAATGGCGTGTCAACGAGCCCTTTCACACTTACCTGTAGATACGTAATTGAGAAGATTATATTGTACACAGTAAAAGCGAACGTGTCAAGTTATATAGAAAATAGATGGTTCACCATATTGTTGCAGACAATTGATCATTGGATTGTCTGGTCCACTCTAGATTATTTGCAGACGGCCTTGATTTCGTTGGAATATTGACGAGTGCACAGTTGAACAACCTTAACCAACACAAAATCGGCATGTCCTTTCTAACACGTGACAGCAATTTTTTTTCCCAGGAAACAGCACATAACCTTAATGAATGTACTGATTTCTAGTCTGATATTGTTTCAGAATAGTCTATTTATTTGTGTATTTCTCGGTATATGAGGTTAGGTACTCCCACGGGTGCCTCATCAGTTTCAGCAACACGGACTAAAAATATTTGATATTAAAGAAAAGAAAACAAATATGTATCCGATAGTCTGGCCGTCAGACATGTTTTCACAGGAGCGCCGCGACTTGGACAACATTGTTGCTACTCGCTCTTATTTACTGACAGCTGATGTCCCTGAAATCGACATGCACGTGTCTACCTGACGTACAGCCGGCTGGCAGTTGTATCTGGGGGTCGAGGTCTATAAATAGATTTGACAGACGGAATATATTGAAGTTTCATTCCCACTGAGTATTTCGTCTTGTTTGCTTGATACAGGGTAGTAACTGGTGGTGGAAAAAGATGATTTTTAATCCCTTAGACAGTGTGAGAGGTTTCATGTTGCAAAACATTATAAGCGTTATTCATAACATGGATTGCAGCACAATATGAATGTTTGTTCTAAAACGGGTTTGTGGCCAGCTATCTCGATACTATAATGTCAGCTGATACCTTAGTACATTTGAATAGTCTGTACTGTATCAAAGAATCAGGGAACCGTTAGACCACTTGATAATGGTGTGACTGTACCAGGTTCAAAACCGTAAGCTGAGTTCCTCATGGCCACCGTACTGTGACACAACTCCACCTACTACAATTGTGGCCGTTGCTAGCGATATCTTGCCAATTTATATCTCATATCATTAATTCTTAGCTATCATAACTTCCTATGAACCAGTATTACAGAATATGTGATAATCAAGTTAATTCAAGGCTATGACTCTTCTAAAAGATTATAGGTTTGACGTGAAAAAAATTGAGGCAGCATGATGTATAATCATTGATGATACAACTAACTACTAGTGATACATTGAAACTGCTTAATGACGATAACTGTAGAGTAAGTTACACGGCCACTGTAAACTCCTATCTGGGGGAGACAGTTTTGACCAACAGAACGCCTCTACAGTATTACTTATCACCCAGTGCATCCCAGCACCAGTCACGACATGCCGCAATCCCCATGTCTCTCTGTCTGTCTGTATGTTCATCTCCCTAACCTCAAACTGACACTGGGACCGATGGAGTAGCTTAGCGGTTAAAACGGTCGCTCGTCACGAGGATCCTGGTTCGATTCTGGACATGAGTACAAAGTGTGAAGTCCATTTCTTATGTCCCTATCGTTTATGTATTCCTGGAATGTTGCTAAACGCGGCGTAAAACCATACTCACTCAATGTGGCATGACGTAATGAAGGTAGACATACAAAACTGAAATAGAGTAAGGGCTGAACCCAAAGTACAGTGATAGTCACAAATGAATACCCACCATGTCAAATGTTCAGGAATATATGTTTTGACATATTTTATTCACAGTGTGAAAAGGATTGGGGATAAGTACTTTCAACTAATAAAACTCCTCTCCAAAGATACTTCCAATCACTTATTACATCACAAGACATTATTAGAAACAGAGGAAGATTGAAGGATAACAGAGGTAAATGTTACAATACAAAAGGTGCACAGAGAGAAGACGTTCAGATTTGCATATGTATTGATGTACAGTTTTGAATATAATTTCAGTTTAATGATTTGGACAGAAGTAACCTGAAACCATGATTTGAAATCACATATACTTTTTTTTTTCAAGTATTTTCGAACTTGTGACCCTTTAACTGAGAGTCCCGCTGTCTAGCAATTGAGCTACACAGACCTTGGTAAGAAATAGTTCAAAATTTAGGGTGATACGTGCGAGGTGGAAGTTGGTTTGCTAATGGCAGTATTAGCATGGTGGAGTGCTTGAAACGGAAAATGATTTATCAGTGGAGTCCGTCAATGGACGCCCAGACTGAGTATGGTTTCGCAACTTGGTTTTAAACAACTTATGACAGGTACAATGTTTGTGGAGTCACTCCTATGGACTGGATAGGCGGGCCAGGTATCATTGTTGGGAAAGGTTTCTTAAGTGAAAATACTATGTCAGGAGTTCAAGGGCCAGTGGGTGTTCGGTGGCTTTGAGAGACGGGCTGAAAACAAGATTGTGTGATACTACCAACCAGCAGACATACTCCTATTAATCAAACGGTGGTTCAGTCATTCCTGGTTCAGTAATAATTTTTAATTGCTGAAGGCCCTACTAAGCCCTATAACGCACGTTTGATTTTCACCAAACGCCCAACACGCGTGAGTTTAATGAGGAATTGCATAAAATATACTTAAACTGACATGTGTGTAGTGCTTGGTTCAATAACATCAGCAAAAAGAAAGGAAAGACAGACATGCCAAGCAAAAAAGCCCTTTCTTCACACATTGTAATTTTAAATTTCTTTTGACTACTTTTAAAGGGGGCTTGCGCCCCTAAAACCCCCATAAAAATTTATAATGATAGTTTTCCGGAAATTTGGAAATGACAGCATAAAAACAATCTGTTTATTTCCTTATTGTAGGCAACACTGCACTGAAGACTTATTGAGTTGGTGTAATACGTTTGTGCAACAATGTTACAACGTCACAGTTAAGCATAGGCCTTCAGCAACCCATGCTTGCCATAAGAGGCGACTATGTTTGTCGTACGAGGCGACTAAGGGGATCGGGTGGTCAGACTCGCTGACTTGGTTGACACGTCATTGGTTCCCAATTGCGCAGATCGATGCTCATGTTGTTGATCACTGGATTGTCTGGTCCAGTCAATCTTCCTGCTTCCACTGGGATGCCTACTGCTTCTACCGGCATGAGAGAGTATGATAGGCAAAATGTGTCTTTTCAGTTCCTTAACATGGTTGTTGGTCATGGTAGGAAGGGTTTAGTTTTTGACGGCCATAGGAATTCTCAAGGTGATGTTTTTCACCCTGATCAAAATTTTGGGAGGGGTGGGGTGGGTGGGACCATTAGCCACAGCTGGAAATCTCCAAACTGAAACATTAGATGGGATAAGTTGAAAAAAACGTGATATTTTGTCAGTAAAATATCAATTGTGAACACTGCCAACCCGCAACACAAAAGTTCTGAACAGAGGTAAACTCTCGGAAAGCGACACAGCGAGTGACAGCCACTGACAGTCTTGCGTGCTCCGTAAAGGTACACTGAATGAAAGTCTTCTTTTAGCAGCGATTTCTAACAAAGACGAATATGTTTTGGTCGTCTGCATTCTCTAGAGTGACTATATGTCACTGCAATGAGAAATACCTCTTTTTTGAAACTCCTTCCTACTTGGAGTATATCCCAAAGTCTACCTGACATTTTTGTTATTGTTACGACTTACTAGATCTGTTTTTATATAAATTCTCTGGCATTACCTTGAATGAAAAAATTGTTCAATTCTGAAAATGTATCAACCTGGAATATTTTGTTCTTCGCCTCTTTCCTTCAATCACAGAATCTTCCTGTTTTGAGAAACTGTTTTCCAGGTAAATCGTGTACAGGGATTTATGAGGATTATTGGTGTCACAGCATACTTGTCTGTCATGAGTGTTCACTTAAAATAAAATCTGAAACCTGTTGATTGCAGTTGATAAATAGGTCATTTTCTGTTCTGTGAGGTAGGTGTTTCCATAATACGTGACTTTGTTCATTCCGACGGAAGCAAGCCAACTGCATGGATCAGTTCCTAACACTTTTGACCGTATTTTTCCCTGACTTTGTGGGTGAGGGTGTATGACTTTAGGCTGTTTTAGCACAGCAATACCATGGCCAGAAAAAAGGTTTCAAACATAGGTTTTCAACACTACGAGTAAACCATTAGGCTACCCCACCGCCTTCCATTGTTATGGGTTTATCAAGATACAGAGAGCTATTGAGAGCTATTGAGCAAAGTTGAACATTAGTAGACTGACATTTTTGCCCAACTTTTTTTTTTTTTTTTTTTTTTTTTGAAGTGAGGTAAAAATATGTCGGTGCCAACTTAAATGGGAAAAGACTATGACCTCTAGGTGTATGGTATAACACTATCACTATACTGGGATGGTTTTAGTCCAGGGTTAAAAATATAGAAATATTTTCCATTGAAGATGAAATTAACAGAAAGCGATATGTTCACATTCTCTCAGCCTCTCGGATTAAAGCATATTCAGCCCTTGTAACAATGTTTTATGAGTGTATCTAACAGCAAGTTTCCGCATATTCCTAGCTATCAGGAAGGGTGGTTTTCTGTTTGGTTTCCAGATTATATAAATATGACGTTTTTCAACATACGTTTGCCATTAGCTTCTTTTTTATAAGAAGTATATTCCAGGCACATTGTCTGCTCACGGTGCTGCGTACATTGCTATATCTCCTGTCATAGGACATTGTAGACCAAAAGTCACTGTGTTCTGTAATCTGATTGGTTGAAAAACATGATCAAATGGTATTAGATGCAAGACTATTCACCGCGTATTGACACGTAAACAATTGTTTTGTTGTGTCATGAACAGTGGTGACGTCATTCAAATTATATTGTGACGTAAAGTTAGAATGACGTCACAAATGAGCAACTCCAGATGCTACCATGGGAACCAGCTGAAACGGCCAGCTGATGACACTTTACTGCTGTACTCATACTCGATGTAAACGAGTGCAGACAGTAAAACCCCTTTGGTTTACTTTTGTGTTTACAATGTCGATAAACATCATGTGTTGGCCAATTTCCGGGTGTTATTGTGTATTTGAAGCACGGAAATGTTCCAAATACATTCCCGTGCTTCAAATACTCAATAACACCTGGAAATTGGCCAACACATGACGTCGTCGGTTCCAAATGCTTTCCCGTGCTTCAAATACTCAATAACACCCGGAAATTGGCCAACACATGATGTTTATCTCCTAATTAAAATGACACAAACCGGGCACATCTACTACATCGAATACATGAAAATACACTGATCGTTATATCAGTCTTACACTTAGGTATCACTGCAACGAAAACGCAGACCAGGCAAACTACAAAAAAACCAAAAAAAACAAAACAACTTATCAGCCCAGCCATCACTAAATCCCTTTACCCAGTCACCTGGCGCCGAGCTAATATTTCCCATTTTAAGGACCACTATAGTTTCTATTTCTAAAGATGATTTTGGCGCCCATTTAGTTTTTCAATTTCGAGGGCCAAAAATACTTTTTTTTTCAGCTAAACGGGGGTTAAAAAATCCCATCGCCCGACGCCCGGGGACAAGTCAGTTTTCCTTTGGGACTAACTGCGGGCTACTAGATAATTTTACACTAACAGTTTCAAACTGCAAATAAACTTGGATTTCATTTCATAACTGCTCAAAATGTAGCTGTTAAATTTTGCAATGGTAATAATTTAAAGTAGAGCTACCTTTCTTTGCTATTTAGCACTTTTTCGATAGAAAGTCCAGTAAACATGAACACCAAATACCATATGATGACTTACTCTTTCATAATGTCATAAAATCAGGGCAAGTGGATCAATAAAAAACAGTTTGAACCTCTGTTTAGTATCCTGTGTCTTGGTCATCAGCTCCCTTTAAATTGGTAGAATAGCTTGGATACCAAGTTTACACTTACTGTGTGCAGACGTGTTTTCGGGTACAGAGGCTATGACGTCAGCATCGCCAGATATGACGTCACGCCGGCAAGGCGACCAATGTGGCTGTCAGAGGTGACGTTTCTGGTAGGGGGAGTCGACCAGACAATACCCTGCCCTGTACATGTAGTGGAAAGTGTAAGGGCTCGAACTTCAAAACTTTAGGGGGAACTTCATAACTTTGAGGGGTCTGATTTCATGATTCTGCAGTTGACCACATGTCGTTGTATCTCTGTGGCGTAGATGGTTTTGTTGTATGCATGGAGTGTCTTGTCCGGACACACTCACCGGTGTTAAACAACGACCATCAAACCCTAATTCCGAACTGTACCTCTCATCAATAGCTTAGCCTCAGTTAAAACGCACACTACATGTAATGTTTATATATATCTATGGTTACATCGAAAATGAATTTCTCCCCTCATTTTGGAGAAACCAAATGCAGGTTTTATGCAGATGAACTACACGAGGATCATGCATTTAGCTGCTAAGGAGCATGTACAAATATCGTACATGTGAACTCCGCCTAACCATGGCTTGACCCCAGGTCAACTCCCACCCTGTGCAGCTCCCGTCAGAGTCTACTCCCAGTATACCGGCTCCTGTAAAGAACATGCATGGACGCAACAGCATGAGTGAGTGAGTGAGTGAGATAGATCAATTCTAACCAGCTGTGATGAGAGCTAGGATATGGACCCGTGAAGGTTCCGGGGTAGAATAGGCCTTCAGCAACCCATGCTTGCTATTAAAGGCGACTCAGCTTGTCGTAAGAGGCGACTAACGGGATCGGGTGGTCAGGCTACCTGATTTGGTTGACACATGTCATCGGTTCCCAAGTACGCAGATCGATGCTCATGTTGTTGATCACTGGATTGTCTGGTCCAGACTCGATTATTTACAGACCGCCGCCATATAGCTGGAATATTGCTGAGTGCGGCGTAAAACTAAAACTCACTCACTCACTCACTCAGAGGTAGGATAAAGGCTGGTATACATAGTGGGTTGGGTACTAAATCGTTGAACTGACAGTGAAATCTAAAGCCTCCAAAAGAAAAAAATCTATGTTAATATGCCGACAGACAGACACATAGAGAGATAGATATATGCAAAAACTAATTAAACTATATAACAGTGCCCCAGTCCCTCATAAAACACATTTCATATTATATTATAATTATAACATGACATGGCCACGCCACGCCACGCCACGCCACGCCACGCCACGCCACGCCACACACATACACAGGGATAACTGTACAAATACATTTTGTGCTACAACGTACGCCACGCCACGCCACGCCTCACACATACTCAGGGGTAACTGCACAAAAAGATTTTGTGCTACAACGTGCTACAAACTAACGTCAGCTGACAATAATGTTACAAATTTATAACATTTCTTATAACCATATCATCTTATCATTTAAATGTTTGCAAAACTTTGCAGAATTCATGTCAGATCAGTATGTCTATGATAAAAGAATTCTGGAAATTCACACGAAGAAAAAGAAACAAAAAACACAAAACGTTTACGGAAGATTCATCAAAATGGGTTATTTCTAATTTTTCAAAACATTTTCATGTTGTCCAGGTCTACCCTTTTCACTGAATTCTTATCCTTTCAGGCCAAATTTTTTTTTGTTTCTGGTGGTTTACCGATTTTGACATAATAGAACACAGCGAAATTATCGGTTTTTACAAATTTTTGACCGTTGAAGAAACAGAAACAGCACCTCTTGGTTTGTGAGCGTGCGTTCATTCGCGCTTATGTGCGATACAATCCAGTGATTCACTCTGTGATCATCGATCCAAGGACCTGAGATACGATCAAATGCATCAGTCCAGGCACGTGATCACCCGATCCACTTAGTCTCCTGTCAGTCGGTATGGCTTGCTGGACATCAGTTCTAACCCCACGTTCAAGGCAGAGCAGAGTAGAGTAGAGTACTCCATACAAGCAGCGTAGAGCATGTACATATGTAACGGCATGCGGGTTGGTAGAGTCAAAACTTTTTTTCAAATCAACATGAATGAATTAAATGTCTTCTTTGCTCTCTTTATGTTGTTACAAAGATCTTCTAGTAAGATCCAGGACAGGGTACACACAACGCACGTATTCTGGGAGTAACGCAAATTTCACCGTCGACGTAGTCGCTGATGAGGTGTCGACCGTCCAATCATGTCAGTTGACGTGCATGGGCCTTTCTCTCTATAACTGACGATCTGTATGTGTACATACAGATACATAACATCCCAAGTAATGACAATGTATGCATCTGTATCCACCATGACCCCACGTTGGATGCAGAGTATGTATCTGTCTCCACCATGACACTCACAGTGGAGGCAGAGTATGTATCTGTATCCACCATGACACCCACAGTAGAGACAGTGTATGTATCTGTATCCACCCTGACACCCACAGTCGAGACGGTTTATGTATCCACCCTGTTAATACTGCGTAGAGGAGACACAATTCATTTTCACCCGAGTTTCAGTGGACATACACGAAAATTTCAGCACTAAAGTGGTCTTGGTGTGAGAACCCCAACCCCCACCCCAACCCTCTTTTCTCTGGATCCCCTATGTACAGTCAGGCCGCGTTAGTCCGGACCCCGACAATCCGATTCCCGCGATATCCGAACAATAGCTAGCTGTAACCATAGCTAGCTGTATACACACCCAGGTACCGTTTGTGTATATGGGAATGTACCCTAACTAACCTCGATCGTACCCGTGCCGGCACCCGCGTCTTCAGCCCATGTAACTAGCACTATGTTAATTTGTCTTCATACACGATTTTAATGCGACGTGAAGATTGAAGGAGAACATCGTGTTATATTGCACATCAATTACGAACTTGTGTTTTAATGTACACCTTGTGAGTGTAATGTAATGTACTGTACTGTACTTTACATATTATGCACATTTGCCTTAGCGAGTTTCTAGTCATTATACCAGTTAACTTCCCTAAATTTTTCAGGTATAGAAAGAAATACATGTATGTTCTTGTGCGTACAGAAGTACAGAGTCGCGTAAAAATGTTCCAAAACACCGACGCCATGTCCGTGTTTACTTAGCATTTCAGTGAAGCATTTATAAATGACTTTTAATGAGTAGGGTGTATCTTCGTCAAATTTGAAATCATCTCTGTTTTGCGTACATAATTTCTGTTCAATTTTCCCATCACTATTTGACTAATGGCATCACAACTTGCATATGATTACACAATGCAAAATCCCACTATGTAAATTAAGGAGTTCACGGCACTGTTGCTTGATACATTAACTTGTTGCCATTCCATAAACAAGCAACGGAAAATGAATCAGAAATTCTGTCCTTGTAGGTAACCTAAACCCTCAAAACTGCGCTAAATTTCCGTTGCATCTTACAAAACTGAATTCACGAAAATTATTTACATCTATGCCACGCCACGCCACGCCACGCCACGCCACGCCACGCTACATTAACATGGAAATTCCATCAAGTGTCCAAATACTTTCGCACGACTCTGTATATCTCTATCTAGCCAAGTAACAGTAATATTCAAATACCCCACCACCTGACACACACTTTATTCAGGCTAACTGGCGCTGGCTGGGCAAGCCGCAGGACGTCATGGCGACGGTCACGTCACCTCACATACAGTATTATTTTGTCAGTGAAGCATTGCAGTTTTCAGTAAAGTAAATCCTTCGGAATATTTCGGTGGCAATATGCACACACCGTCAAAAACAATGCACATTACGTAAATACTTGATGTGTGTTAGCGGAGACTGGACGTCTGACGGACATCACGTTTTCAGCTGAATATAACCATCCCGAGCTGATGCTTGTCAACATGAAGTGTCGCCTGCTTTCCACAACTACTGTGTGCAGACGTGATGTTCGGGTACAAAGGTTATGACGTCAGCATCGCCGGGCGTGACGTCACGCCGGCCTGACCAACGGAGCTGTTAGCTGGCTGTGACAGGCGACGTTTTGTTATTGACGGGATCCTGCGCTGCAGGTTGGTCGTGGCATGACGCTCTTTGGATGTTAATATCCAGTCGCGTAACTGTCAATATGTCGTTATAATGTTTCATGGTCATTACGCTCTGAAACTATATTTTGTGAAGATGGGAAAATGCTACTCAAATATATTAATTAGAAAGGTGAGGAAACATCACCAATACGTGTTTTTGACATGTTATTAGAATATTTCGAGATCGCTTCCTAACACGTCATAATAACATTCTGAAAAGATTTGTAAAACGATGCATGCGTAGTCAAAACTTCCATGGAACCATACCAGTTATGAAAATAATGTAGCAGAAAAAAACGTTACACGAAATATTCAGCGCATTTTAAAAGAAATGTCCATTTTAGTTACGCCCATTCATTGGTAGCAAAGCATATTTACGTACCTAGGTTACCATTAGCGACCGGTAACAGACAAGGTAGCAAAGCGTATTTACGTACCTAGGTTACCATTAGCGACCGGTAACAGACAAGGTAGCAAAGCATATTTACGTACCTAGGTTACCATTAGCGACCGGTAACAGACAAGGTAGCAAAGCGTATTTACGTACCTTGGTTACCAATAGCGACCGGTAACAGACAAGGTAGCAAAGCGTATGTACGTACCTAGGTTACCAATAGCGACCGGTAACAGACAAGGTAGCAAAGCGTATTTACGTACCTTGGTTACCATTAGCGACCGGTAACAGACAAGGTAGCAAAGCGTATGTACGTACCTAGGTTACCAATAGCGACCGGTAACAGACAAGGTAGCAAAGCGTATTTACGTACCTTGGTTACCATTAGCGACCGGTAACAGACAAGGTAGCAAAGCGTATGTACGTACCTAGGTTACCATTAGCGACTGTGTCATCAAAGTGATAAAATGTTGAGAATATTATGTTATATCACATCAGCCTTTCTTGGACATTCAGTTAACAATCATGTTATGGTAATGCTTCTGGAAAATAAATATGCAAGTCGACTTTTTTTCTTTACGACAAATTTAGATTATAATAAAGAAATGAAATCGAATGCATCAACTCTGTTTGGAATCAAAGGCTTATCAATTCGTAAATTCATATAAACACCAATTGTACATGAAAGAACACAACTCCAAAACTCGCATCGACATCCTCTAAACACATTCTCATCATCAAATACTTTATCAAAATACTGGCTAATGACAGGACTTTTACAACTGAACGTAAATATACGCATAGAAATGAATGCGGGAACACGTGAAGTACGTAGCACCAGAGCCTCCTACATGCAGAACATATAGAGTGAGTGAGTGAGTGAGTGAGTGAGTGAGTGAGTGAGTGAGTGAGTGAGTGAGTGAGTGAGTGAGTGAGTGAGTGAGTGAGTGAGTGAGTGAGTGAGTGAGTGAGTGAGTGAGTGAGTGAGTGCCACTGTCACGTGTGGAAAAATGGGAGCCAATTGCCAGTACGTGGAGTGTTGGCTACTAAATCGTTGAACTGAGGGTGATATCACTGTAATGCCTCAAGAAGTGACACATTTATGTTAACAGACCCACATGCTACGAATTGCCACCTACCCAGTCACTTCATGAAAAAGAAATTTCATTTTATATTACATCGCATGCCATGTCACACACATATACAGGCATACACGTCGAAACACAGGTGGGAAAGTTTTCCCAGGTACGTTGTGCTATGTACACCAATATTGTCAACACAACACAATACAACACAACACAACACAACACAACACACAACCTCAGCTAGCAATAACGGTTTTTACTCTGTCACCCTCTTACCAACTGCCATATCCATGTCATGGCTATTCACTAAACACATCTTACAAAAAGGTAACAAACGCAAGTGGCATAATTGACGTCACCCCACAGATTATTATTTCTCACATAGTATTAGAGTTTTTATGGTAAATCCATCAGATTTTTTTCTGTTGAATGATGAACGCTCAGCTAATGTGTAACACTCAGTGATACTTGCCGCTGTATGAGCTGTCTGAGACTCAGAGAGGACATGTCTTCTTGATGAATGTGCAGATCGGGAAATGTTGAAGTGATTTCTTACACTTGGGTCTCCCTCCACTGTCAATATTTTATTACAGTGTTTGCCTAACGTTTCCATTTATGCTACCTATACAAAATGTTACCATGTGCGCGTGCGTCCATTCGTTCGTTCGTTGGTACCTGCGTGCATGCGTACGTGCGTGTTTTCGTTTGTTTGTTTGTTTGTTTGTTTGTTTGTTTGCAATTGTATGTTGATGATTTTGCCGCACTCACTCAGCAGTATTATAGGTATATGACGGCGGTTCTGAAATATTGAAGCCTGGACCAGATATGAACACTGGTCTGTCACTGAAGGCCCTCTGAGCTACTCACAATTAAGCGATTTTAGGTGTTCAAAGGTGGTAGTATACACATAGATTCTCTCCTCTCCACTCCGCTCCCCTCCACTCCCCTCCCCTCCACTCCACTCCACTCCACTCCACCCCACCCCACCTCTCTACTCTGCTCCGCTCCCCTCCCTGCCGAATCCACCGCACCTCTAAGGCATGTCGCACTGTGAACATTACTGTGACTGTGAATATGACGGTGACAATAACAGTGACTGTAACAGTCTATCTCAGTGTGACTGCCCATGGACTGGACTGGACTGGACTGGACTGGACTGGACTGGACTGGACTGGACTGGACTGGGCTGGGCTGGATGAGGTGAGTGAGTGAGTGAGTGAGTGAGTGAGTGAGTGAGTGAGTGAGTGAGTGAGTTAGTTTTATGCTGCTTTTTAGCAATATTCCAGCAATATCACGGCGGGGGACACCAGAAAATGGGCTTCACACATTGTACCGATGTGGGGAATCGAACCCGGTCTTCGGCGTGACGAGCGAACACTTTAACCACTTGGCTACCCCACCGCCCACTGGACTGGACTGGACTGGACTGGACTGGACTGGACTGGACTGCACAGGACAGGGGTTTGACTGGACTATGCCCTACATTTAAACATATCTAACCTTAACTAAAACTAAAAACGCACAACCCTAACCCATAGTCCTATTTGTTAACCCATTACCAATAACCACTAGTAAGGTCTAGGTTTAGGTGTGAGTTTAGGTCGTAGTCTCGGTCTCGGGTTAGTGTTAGGTTTAGACTTAGACTGAGGTTTAGGTTTAGCCTTAGGCTGAGGGTTACGGTCAGGCTTAGCTTTACGCTTCAGTTGAAGCTTATGATTGGTTAGGGTTAGGGTTAGGGTTAAACTTGTGCTTGCGCTTAGGGTGAGGTTGGGGTCAAGTTTAGGGTAAGGGTTAGGGTCAGCCTGGGGCCAGGCTTAGGTTTAGTTTTAAGCTTAGGCTTAAGCTTATGCTTATGCTTGGGGTTAAGGGTAGGGTTAGGTTAGGTTAGGTTAGGTTAGGTTAGGTTAGGTTAGGGTAGGGTAGGGTAGGGTAGGGTAGGGTAGGGTAGGGTAGGGTAGGGTAGGGTAGGGTAGGGTAGGGTAGGGTAGGGTAGGGTAGGGTTAGGGTTAGGGTCAGGCTTAGGGTCAGGTTTAGGTTTACGTTAGGGTTAGGCTTAGGCTTAGGCTTAGGCTTAGGGTCAGGTTTTGGTTTAGGTTTACGTTTAGGTTAGGGTTAGGGTCAGGTTTAGGTTTAGGTTAGGGTCAGGGTCAGGTTTACGTTTACGTTTACGTTTACGTTTACGTTTACGTTAGGGTTAGGGTTAGGGTTAGGGTTAGGCTTATGGTTAGGGTTAGAGTGAGGGTGAGGTGAGGTGAGGGTTAGTTTTAGTTTTAGGGTCAGGCTTAGGGTCAGGTTTAACCTGAGACCTGGGGTTATGGTTAGGGTTAGACTTAGGCTAGGGTCAGGCTTAATGTTAGGTTTAGGCTTAGGGTTACAGTGAGGGTTAGGGTTAGGGTTAGTTTTTGTTTTAAGGTCAGGGTCAGGGTCAGGTTTAGTTGGTTAGGGTTAGTTTTAGGGTGAGGGTTAGGTTAGGGTCAGGCTTAGTTTTAGGGTTAGGGTTAGAGTGAGTGTTAGGGCTAGGATAGGGTTAGGGTTAGGATCAGGGTTAGGGTTAGTCAGGGTTAGGGTGAGGGTTAGGATGAGGGTTAGGGTTAGCTTTAGGGTGAAGGATATGTGAAGGATATATGGAGGATATTTCATATTCGTCGGTCTGTAACCGTCTAATTTACTGGAAATACCAGTAATCTAACCTCTCTTGTCTATCTGGCTTCCACGCTACCTTTTCTGCATTGTAATGACAACCAATCTCAGGGTATTTGATATATTCTCCTCAATTCAATTCTTTGTATGACTTGCTTAATTTAAAGGTCACGTGAGTAGTAGTCTTGCTTGTGTGCACAAACAAGTAAACAATCTACTCGTTACGTACAAAATAAATTAAAACAACAACAACAACAACAACAACAACAACAAAAAACTTGATTGTGGTATGCAGTCTCTGTGACAGAGAAAGCTGAATGCCTGGTTTATTGACACCTATATGTCTGCCTGCCTGTCCGCTAAAGACAATATGCAATAGACAGCTTCAATCATTGACCACATGCAATTCGAACTTGACACCTATCGGGCTATACGCCATAAACAAAATAAATTGATTTGTGACACATACACCCGAGTCCCGTCTCTGTCGCATTATGTAATTAGGTAGGTGTCATATTTGTACACATGACGTTTTTTTATGTCTGTGGGTTGCAAACAAATTACATCCATTTTTCTGGATGCAAACTCCAGTCAGTTTCAAGTCCTGCTTTGTACTTAGACGAATGACAGTTTCCAGCTACGCAGTAGTTTACCATCTCTACTGAAATGATTTTTGATTGGATCGAACGTAAATTCGGAAAACATAAATTTACAAAACATAACATCCCTATATACATTCTTCACGGATAACCACTTCTGTTGGTATATATGATTTCGTTTCACAACAGGATATGAATCCATACTGAAACGACGCATCAAGTACAAAAAGTTGAATACAGGAAGTTGATATCCATAAAAATCTTCATTCTTATGTATTTCACTGCTAAATGCCCTTCAAAGACTTGAAGTTGTAATCCCTAAGGAATCTTACTTTCTTTACACACAATGAGCCCTCAGCGTATCAGCAAATGAACCAGCCAATCGGTAGCCGTCGTTACACTTGACTCACCCGCTGTGGCTGGGGTCGGTCTCCAGAGGCTTTCTTTCGAGGGAAGTAAGCCCAAGTACAAAATATTGCACTTTTGAATCGTGATTGTACGCTTATAAGTATCTTTTATTTGTTTTTTCCAAAAGCAGCAATGTATATTTCATGTCATGAATAAGTGATAGTTGTGTTTTAATTAGGTTTGATTTTTTGGTTGCATGTGACCTTTAACGGCGTGTGTACCTGCATCGGAACGTCAAACTCATTGCAAAGTTGACTCTTCATGGAACCTGCAGGTTTCCTTCATCGTTACAACTTCCAAAATGCCTCTCAAAAGAGAGGTTGGGTCTGCAAATGCGGGTGCGACATGTGTCCATGTGGGAGAGTTCATGTTTTGTCTGTCTCTAGCGCGTCCGACCAGAGTTCTGCTGTTCTCAACCCGTGAGAATTAGTTCAGTCTCCCTGTCCACCTATCTTAATAATTAATTTCCACAACACATAGACAACATATAGTAGTCAACGCCAATCAGAGATACCGAATATTATTTCACATGTGATATGTCTTTTGATAAACGTGGTGGACCGTTCAAGCATACTAATTCAACTCAACCGTGTCTTTGATATGCGCGTCACACGCACGCACGCACGCACGCACGCACGCACGCACATGTAAGATAGTTTTCAAACGGTTGTCGTAAGGGATCACTGACGGGATCGGGTGGCCAGGCTGGGATATGTCGTCGTATCACACCAGCGTAGATCAATGCTCATGCTGTTGATCACTGGATTGACTCGATTACTGACAGCCCGCTGGTACAGCCCTACTGAAGTATCGCGGTAATATTGCTGAGTGTGGCGTTAGGAGTAATCGTTGTAGAATGGGAGTGTTGCCGTCATTCCATTAATGGCATCTAGGTAAACTCCTTTCTTTCTCAAACCTATTGACCATAGCGTATCTCCAACTGTGCCCAGCATTATACATTGGCACACCATCTCATAGCAAGTTGTGTCTAAAATATCGTATATGGTAAAAACTGTCATGTATTTAATTTTCATATTGGTCACGAAAAAGTCATCTCTCCAGTGTCTTCAATGCGGCATTTGTTCAAGGTCTTATGTTGTGCTCTGTGTGATATATCTAAGCTGACTGCACGTATTTTCTGAAGTAAATATATCAACTTTATAGAAATATATATAATGAAAAGAAGACAAAGTGATCCATATATATCCAAAATACTAGTACTCTTCATGTCTGAGAGTAAGGGGAGTATTGTAAAGTTTGACAGTTCTGCTCCGGAAAACGCACTACCACCAAATTCTGTCGAGGTCAAATTTGTTGTCATGGAAGCCGGAAAAAATCCCTCCCCCCCTTACACATTCTCTCTTTTTTCACTCGCCACTGAGTCCAGACTTGCTCTGGCTATAGACGGTATTTGTGTCTCACTCGAGTTCACAGATTCAGCTGTAGCTTTTGTGACGTCACGGTATTATTTATAGCACACCTTCGTTACAATAAAGGTCGTTCACTTTAGAAAGACGTTGAAGAGCAGGCAGCTTGTCACAAGCTAAATTTTAGCAGTGCATAATAAAATCAAACCAACATTTCCTATAAAATAGTTAGCGTAATTTGACTAATTCACACAGTGAACAATTTAAATTACAGATTACTAACCTCTTACCGAAATTTTAAGTATTGTGAATTGTAATAAACGTGTCATTATTTATGGTTTATTCTCTCTTCCTCCTCGAGTTAATTCTGTCATTGCTTGGGTCGTTCTGGCTCTACTTCTTGCATAGTGGCAGTTACGACACAGAAGTAGGTGTCGCCGTGTACGCACAATCCTGTGGATTGATATCGAATTCCTATGTGCTTTTTGCTTGTTATTAAGGTATTAGCTTTAAAGGATATGCATTCAGAACCAAACTCAGCTTCATTTTTACATAACACAGCTCACCTAATTTGACTAATTAATACGATTCAACATGTTTAACTTCAGTTCAACCCGATTCCTTCACCTATTTCCATGCTATGAATCTCAGTACATGTGCCTATGTTGTGGTCTATTTAATCATCTTGCACAGTCATGTTTTCAGTCATTCACAACATGGATTTACAGCGAGTGACCAAAGAAAAAGAAACACAGTTTACACATCCATTGCGGTGACAGGCTGCTTGGAACCCAGGAATGAAATGGAATGGAATCATTTTCATCGCACTGAATCCTAAACTTATTTTGTTAAAAATGAAACAAACAAACAAAAAAAGGAGACAACAACCCCTCCCCCTCCAAGAAAAAAAAAAAAAAAAAATGCAAAACACATCAGAATATGTTACTCCATGTTATATCTATGCACCATAGTAAAAGTGATATTTTCATTAAGTGGAAGGTCTTCATTCATTCGTGATATTCACCCGGAAGCCGTCCTGTTTACCATCGATGCCATCGTGTGACTCCGCTTTCCCCTGCCACATATCTCGTCCACTAATTCCATAAGCCGAAATCCTTGCCCAAACTCTTGCACGCAGTGCCAAATTGGCATCCGCGAACACAATCATACACTCTGGTCACAGAGAGCGTCCAAATCGGTGCCAGTTCTGGCGTTTTTGAAGGAACTCTCACACCCCGTTGCATACCCACCTTTCCACCCACCTTTTTTTCTCTCTCACTCCCTTCCTCAAACCACCAATCAAAATTCACGTTCAGCCCAAAACACGCCTACCCACCAATCGCCTTTGTCGCCTTTGTCGCCATCCTCGTCAGCCCTAACCTTGCGCCACGCACACCGAAACCTCTTCCAAGCAGCCATTTTCTTTCATCGTTCTTTCCTTCCTTCCTTCCTTCCTTCCTTCCTTCCATCCACCATAAGCAACATATATACCACATCACAGCAACCTGCAAAGGCTATACAGACTACAAACGGTTCCTAAACGAGCCAACAATCCACTCCAACCCTGCTTGCCGGGTGCGCTGTGGGTCTTTAATTCTTCTTCCATATATGGTCACGTTGTACTATCCTACATGTCCCTGGAGTCAGTCACCTCATTCGCACCTCTCAAATATCCTCCACCTGGCTAAGCCTGCCATCAATGCCATCTTTTCTAAATGCAAAACTCAATAGACGTGTTTGCCATCAAGTTGACATATCTGCACCTGAAAACGCCTTCAGTTCATTTTTTTTATTAAAACCATCTATTCTTTTTCAGCCGCTGGAGTGCGGAGAAAAGTCACCTTCCCTGTGGCGGTGGGCGTGGCGTGTGGCTGGCCATTCTAACAAAATAAACGCCATCAGCCAGTAACAGTGCTGTTTTGGGTCTCTGCACAATCATTGTTTTCACCAAACCTGATAGGGAGGGAGCCGTTTTGGTCTTGGACCGCACTAAAGCGCCAGCTTCCGGATCACGTGGGCCCGCCATGCAGGTTGGACTTCAAACAGCGAAAGCGTGTTTTCCAAGCTGGACAGGTATGGTAAGTCACCATTTTGTCCTCTATTTAACGTTTTTAATCGCAAATTACTCTTAAGAACTTCCCGCCATTTGCTTGTCCGACTGACACTGCCGTCCGAGCGAGGAAAGGCTTGGTTAACTTGGACCTGGACCTGGCAGGCAGCCTTCGGCTGGCTGTCAATAGTGTCATGGCAGCTTTCACGGACAACCTTCCTTCCACCCAACAATGGCTCACAGTGCCTCTCTTCCTGGCAGTATTTTCTATCTGCTCGAACGTGTGCATCGTGTCCGGGAGGAGGAATGCACATGTGTACAGACAAGATCACATTCGGGGTTACCGACATGGCATGCAACCCTTTCGCTTCATCGTGGCAACATATTAGCAACACTGGTCAATTTCCCTTGATGATTAATGCTTACTGTACACAAGAAACGCATCGATTAGCTTGTGTAGCATGGAGAGGACTGGTGTTTTAACTTAGTAAATTTGCTCCATGGTAAAATTCAAACACTGAAATAAGCTCACTGATTGTTTTTCATTGTACTTTTGTTTATACTGGCTACCCACCACTTATCGCCATCTTTTGGCACTTTTAACCATTTGCTCCATTACTAGTATTTATTTAAATTTAGGCCAATTATTAGTGATTGCAATTGTGGGTATGGGTTTACACAAATTAAATTCAGCACTTTCTAGAGGTTAATGACATAGCCAGGATGATTTTCATTGAATTCTCATCATTTATTAAATTTTCACACTAATGGTCACGTCTCAGCCCCTGACACGTTTGGGTCTAGCCCTCCCAGGGTATCAGTACTTGTAATGTCTACAATGTGAAATACTTACAGTTATTTTAACACTCATAGTCTATTGCTTTTGTGATGTGTCAACGTGTGAAATGCTACGGAAATACAAGCTGTCTGTGCACAAACTACAGCCAGATTTTGGTGATAAGTGGTCGCTAGCCCGTACCTGCTCTAGTTTATTGCATGCACATTTATGGTGAGGTATGCACATCAGTTTGTAATTTGGGTTTTTGATGGGGTTGGGTTGTGGCGTGGGTAAGGGCGGAACTCTCACCAGGTGGTGTGGTGTGGTGTGGTGTGCATTTACTGGATGAGCAGAGAATGTGTGAGCATCACAGTCATTACTGTATGGCTATCTACCCTGTCAGCCACAAACAAGTTGTGTTTCCGTACTTTTTTACATATCTTACTCACTACTAGCAGCATGGAACACTGCTGACTACAGACAGGCCCTTGCTCCATATTTATTGTGTCACAGTTTACTTTGTTGCGGTTAATAATTGATAATTCATGGCAATGGTGTGTGTTTGGAGGGGGGTGAAGAGGGGAGGGGAGGGGAGGGGAGGGGATGAGTTTTTATTTGGTGTATAGACAAGCATGTGCAATGTGAGTGGTAATCCACCCCCATTCATAAGGTTAGTGATGCAAGTGGTTAGGGTAGCTTACCCCATCAACTTGTATGCCCTTTCCTGTCCAGCACCCCCTTGTATGCCCTTTCCTGTCCAGCACCCCCTTGTATGCCCTTTCCTGTCCAGCACCCCCTTGTATGCCCTTTCCTGTCCAGCACCCCCTTGTATGCCCTTTCCTGTCCAGCACCCCCTTGTATGCTCTTTCCTGTGTGTCAGAAGAAATGTTGTAGTTATACATTTAAATTTAATGTCATTTGTTCTGTTAATCAAAGGAATTTGTTTTCTTCATTCCATCGATGCAGTTCATGGACCACTTGAGCTGATGGTGATTGTGTTTCTCCTGCCTCCCATAGTCTCTGACGAGGTCCTGCTGCCCATCACTTGGTTCCCACACCCTACTCTTCATTGTTGCATTCAGTCATCCACCTCCCACACAACAGTGTGGCACTCGCTGGCTCAGGAACAAGTTTACTGTATCGTCAACATTTCTTTGACTTGTATTCCCCCTCTGTTTTATTCCTTCAGAACATGAAACATATTACTATCTTGATATATCTCTTAATTGTATGTTCTTCATATTAAAGTCATTTCCCTTCTAAATACTCGCCCCTGTAAGTTTCAGAGTAATGTTCTTTCGAGTGTTAGAATCAGCCCCTTTTACACCATCAGCCAAATCATTTGGACTTACTAAACAGCCATTGTTGCAGTTTTCACCACCACCATGGCTGGAGCCAACTGTGCCAGGACCACTCCAACATGTATGGAGCCAGGCTCCATCATCAGTGGCTCCAATATCATCCTTGTGGACACTCATGACTGAAGGCAGACTGATGAGACAGGTAAGTTTTTTCTGTCAAAATGTACCTGCAGTTTGCCAGAAGTCTCCTGCCCCAGTTTGGCACCACCTTCAGTATATCATGTCATCTGGGAGCAAGTGATTAATTTCCGGGTAATTAAGGGTCCTTAATTGCCAGTGTTTATTGCCTGACAAGGTCTGGGTGGGGAAGGGTGGGGGGAGGGAATTAGATTCCACCAGCAGCACTGGGAGCAGTTCTTGATTACTGGGAGATGAATTTAGTTTGACCACAGGGATCTTTACTGCCCAGCTGCTTGTAACGGTGTGTGTACTGAAGCTTTGTGTAATGTGTATCAGTTGATCAATATGGAGTCTGCCTTGATGACGTTCCTTCCTGTAGAAGCTTTGTGGGGTTTGTGTGTAAAGTGTATCGGTTGGTCAATATGGAGTATGGCTTGATGACGGGTCCTTGCTGTAGAATCTTTGTGGGGTTTATTTCTAACGTATATTGGTTGGTCAGTATGGAATCTGGCTTGTTTACAGTGCTTATCACTGCCTTCTGTTCTTATTAGTTGTATGTCGTCTGCTTGTGAAGGGTATTGGTTGGCCAACATGAAGTTCTACTCGGTGCCTTTTTCTTCCATCTCGCTGACCAGGTTGACATATGCCATTGTATCTCAATTGCGTAGATTTTCATGCTGGTGAACACGGTTGTCTGGTCTAGACTCGATCATTTACAGACCTCCGTTGTGTAGCTGGAATATAGAGTGTGGTGTGAAACTAAACTCACTCATTTTCTACTAATTATTGAAAAAACACAAATGGACTGTTTCAAAGGCATAGTTTATCTGCTGTTGTAGTCTCTGAAGGCGATAATTTGGTAAAATTAAATGCAGAGAATATTAATGTCAGTTGATGCCAACTATTTCTCTTCTCGTCCTCAGATTAGGAATATGGCTTACTCTATTCATGCCGTAAGTCTGTACCAAGATATTGTTATAAATTAATTTTTGTGGGGACAATATGATGTTTCACAAAAATGGCTGCAGAGAGTGATAACTTGCCGCAATGATTTGAAATTATTTGAATAAAATTTGGAAGTTCAAAGAACCTCAAAAGGGTGGGGATGGCAAGGGGCCGTCTTCGTTGTGCATTGAGAACTTCAGTTTGAACGTTACTTGAACTTATCTCACTAGGAGCAGAGCTAAGTGTGTTCTTCCTCTGGAAACAGCAATGACTCCACGACGAAGAAATAAAATAACAGGATTAGAGGTAATGCAGATTTTCTGAATTTGGACAAACTGGTTGCCAGTGTTTTTTCTTTTTTCAGTTGCTAATTCCATTGATGCTCAGCAGATTATTTTAGACTGTGGCCTGTGTCAGCAAGGTTTAAGTGTAGGACCTCAATGCAAGTGAGAGCCTGTCATTTGATTATTTAAAGACTGCCGCCTTATAGCTGGAATATTGCTGAGTGTCATGTAATGATAGACTCACTGAAACTTTGTATCCGATATTAAGTCAGACAGATAAATCAGGCTATTGAATCTAACTGAACGGAGACCAAGTGTGGCTGACTAGACTACATGGTTAAGTCAGTCCAACCAGGATTGTCTTGGAAGATGGAATCAAATAGATCTCTGTTCCCGCAGTTGGAACAGTTGATAATTCATTTTAGTCAAATCCTACTTTGTCTCGATTACTCCTTTGTATCACTAATGTCCAAAGCTAGTGTAGAAGTACTGGCTACATTTAGCAGTTATCCATTAATCATTGAGGCTTCTCTCCTGTTACGACAGATACATATGAACTGTACTTTCTCTCTGAAGTGCTGTCGATGTAGACAAAATCAATGAAAAGCGATACCAGAATCGCCTCTAACCCTCTTGACACATTTCCCGAGAACTTCGCCACATGAATCTAATCGGTCAGGGCTTACTGAGATAATGAGATTGGTGCACAGTATTTGGTAAATATAATGAATGAAGTGAATGTCTCCACAAAATACAGGAAGCACCAACATAAACTAGCGGAACCTGATGACAATGATTATTGTAGAGCAAAAATAGAAATGATACAAATTGTCTTGGTGCAGAGATGTGTATGACAGTCCCTTCCAGCGGTTTTCTTGTATAGCAGTATATTAGCCACTGATGCAGACTTGAGGGTATCAATCACTAGAAGCAGAAGTCACTTAATTATTTACCACAGTCCCTTGCCATATAATACACAGCTATATATACACATTGTATCAGTTTGTGTGGAGCTTGTCACTATCACCTCTGATTTCATCCCTTGTTCTGTCATGACTTAAACAAGAATTTATGTGTGATGAAAAGGTCTAGACTATTCCTGAATATCCCAGAGTTTGTTCCTCCTATGTGGTCAGCGAGTGCCCTTTCAGTGCGGACAGTTGTGTGGATAATATCATGTTTGAAATCAGTATCTTGTGCTGTCTAGACAATCTGTGCAGTGTGTCAGGATAATATGTCCAATCAATATTTTTCATCATTGTTCAATTTATGGTAGGGAATATGAATCAAAACTGCTTAAAACAGTATGAGAGATATTAAATACATGTTGCTTAATTTTTGTCCAGGAGTATTAATAAGCAATGGCATTTCTTTGCTTATGATGTTTTGTCTTTTCTTTCATAAATAAATAGATGGATATGAATTGATTAAATGGTAATAAGAACTTCATCTGGGGCAGTGTAGTGACCGATATGTGCCAAGAAATGTTGGCCAGCAGACCCTCCTATTTAAACATCTCCCCTCAGCCACAGTTTCGTCTAATGAATGAGCTGCTCGCTGGACACTGCAGGGTTCTAACCCATTGTGTCAGTTCACTTCAGGTTCTTTGTGGGTTGCTGGGAACGCTTGAAGTAGTCTGGTGGAAGAGGTTGGCAGACAATACTGTCTGGTGGAGTCTGCAGGACAATAGTATCTTGGTCAGTAACCGTCGCTCAGGGTTAGGTTTTTGTGAAAATCTCTCATTGATTGTGAGTGGTAATTAAATTAGATCATGAGTGAGTGTGTTAGGGGTGGTACAGTGTACAGGATCGTGAATATTTATTGTGTCATCTTAAGGAAATTTTAGATCAAAGAGAAATATATATATATGTATTGGAATGGGATTATCTTCGCTTTGATTTCCCAGACATCCCTAGGAATATCCAATGCTACTACATCTACGTATAGTACACAAAGTAATTGAAAGAACACATGAAGATTTCCTATGACTCGAGTTAATCTCTCTTGATGTAACCAATGGCATGATGTCTGAAAAAAATGGACGTTTAACTATTTTGTATTAAGTTTATAGCATTGATGCCCTGAGATGAATTCTTAGAACTCCCTGCAGACCTTCTGGCACCATTTATTTCAAGATGTTTTTTTTGTTTTGTTGGTTTTTTTTGCGATAACAGTTTAAAAAACAAAACAGTTTTTAATGTTGTGTAACAAACAATTAAATGTGCTTGCTTTGGTTTTCCAGAAACTGTGTAACAGCAGGTAGTTTGCTAATGACACAGTAATTTAACTAATTAGCTACCCGCACATTAATCATTGTCATTACAGCTGTCATTATTGCTGTCATTACCAGCAAACTGACATAACAATCCAATAAAACCTGGGTTCAGTGTGAATAAACATGGGTACAAAAAGTACAGTATGTACAAAAAATAATTTATATTCTATAAATGCAGTATGTACATTAAGTAAGATGAGTACAATATGTACAAGAAGTATAATATGTACATATATGTAAAATATATACAATAAATACAGGATGTACAATATGTACAATATATACAATATATACAGGATGTACAATATGTACAATAAGTGCAATATATACATTTTGTACAGTAAGTAAAATATGCACTATATGTAAAATAGGTACAATAGGTACAAGTGAAACTGGTGTTCTCCACAAGATACTGCAAAAACACAGCTGAGGGAAATAAGAAACCTGACTTGCTTTCTAACCCAGTTAGAAGAGACTTTCATTACTATAAGCTTCTAACCTACATCAAAGTAGTCTTTAAATCTGAACAAATGTTCAGTGCCGTGACAGTCACTGACACAGGTACAAAGTACGAATAAATATACTTCTGTTTAAAAACTTGACCACCACCCCAACCCAAACCAACCCAACTCGTTTGCTCTCTCACTCACTGTCTCTCTCTTTCTCTCTCTGTCTCACTCTGTCTCTGTCACAAGTGTTTCAGCCTGATATCCAGTAAAGCAAGTTACTGAATGGATGCCATGCTTGGATCTGATGTATCCTGGGCTGAACTCTCAATCATGGCATCATTAAAAGTATCCCACTTCTCTTCAGAAATGGAAGGTTTTGTATTTGTTAGAACTCATTACCGAGGACGATTTGTTGAAAGCTTGCAAAACTTTAAACTGCTGCTGAAAATTTGTCAATATTTTGACAGTAATGACATTCTCTTCTTTCATCAGTCAATATCCCAATGGAGGCTTCGACTGCTTTCAAAATGGCAGATCAATTTGATTTTGTGAAAGAAACTTTAAATGTGATAGTGGAACTATTTACCATCGTGAAACTTGTTGATTTGCGCTCATCAGATTCTCCCAGGGGTTTTGTGCGAAAAGGGCAATATCGGCCACGTTAGCTTATGGAGCTACTGGAGGCTTTCCCCAGATGCTGGGATGCAAATACTTGTATTTTACTCATCATCGCAGTAAAAAAAACATCTTGCGAACAGTTTATCACTTTTTCCATACCACTCTGAATCCTATTAAGGTCAAATGCATTTCGAATGAGATTACCAAATCGATTATCATGTCTAATGCTTAATTCTTTCTTTCTTTCACCACTTTAAGGCTAAAAGAAACTTATTTGCTTTGGAGTGAAACAGTTTGTACTATGTTTTTGGACAGTTAAATACCTGTTTGAAAAAGATTAAATTCTAAACATTTTACAAATTTTATTTAGAATATTTTCTTTAAGATTCGGTGTTATGTTTGCATAGAACATGGTATCTGTTCTGATTTATTGCCTGTCGTTGTGTTAAGAGATTCCGATAAAAGATTTGGTAGACGATATTTTTTGTCACTTGGAAAATAATTTTGTAAGATAAACTCTGAAAATCTTCATCCAGTCCTGACTTATTTGATGTATATCTTTCAAGGTGTGAATAGAATATGTGATAAGCGCTATCTTTGAAATATTTTTTGGCTACCAGATGAGTAATTGGGGGAGTTAAATAAGCTAATTAGACTGAACAGAAAATCAGAAAATATACATATTCAAGATGAAGCTGCCATGTTTATGGCTGAGATTGCCAGACTTGATAAAAACTCCCGCTACTAGAAATCTGGAGAAGATTCCTTCCATATGTTGTAGGCAATATGCAGCCTGGCCATTCTACTTAGTTCCTAACATCATTCAAGTTTTTCAGGCCAGTAGTGATGAAACTGAAAATGTGAAATGCATTGTACTTTTTTGTGTTTGGGTTTTTTTGGGTTTTTTTTCTGGAGTTATCCCTCAAAATAGCTACGACACTGCAACATATTTTAAAGTTTTTGCTGGTTTTAACAATCATTAGAAGATTACTGTTTTGGAAAAGGTCTGTCCTGTCAATGTATATAATAAAAGATCTGAATGTATTTATCTGCAAATGAGTTAAGAGAAGTTTGAGTTGAAAGACTAAATGTTGCCATCGCAAAAAATTACTGTTACCATAATTTGACACTTTTTGCGATGTTTACATCACTTCTTATCCTATTACTAGTTTCAGGTGAACAGCATTTTCACTTAATTGCATGTGCATTTATGAATAGCTGGATACCTTGAAACTTTCAAAGTTTCAAAGTATCCAGTGATTTACCTCAATATTATTTTCTGGCTTAGAATAATTCATTTCTTGTTTTACATCATGATATAGCAAGTTTTGAAGTAAATAGCTCCGTTAAGGACATTTTTCATGATTATTTTTGACTCAACCACTGAAGGTAGCTGTATGTATTAGTTTTTATATATGACATACATGTCTAGTCCAGAATGGTACAGAAAGTCAGCTCATCTCTTCTTCTTCATCTGCGCAGATCATATTGTGTAACAGTGCCTCAGACTGACATCCACCAGATATCCTCCACAGTAAGATTTTTGGTACAGAATGGCAAGCAAATTACAGAATAACCTAGAAAAATCAATCATAATTTTCTGTTCAGTGGAAAGAAAGATCTGAATGCCAACGTTTCTGCCTAACGGAGAGCATACAGTTACTATGAAGGTTTAGTCATGAATTTGTGTTAATGGCGTACGATCATGGATAGCTAGTTTGCGATATTACTCATCTATGGATCATCGTGTTTCATAGCAAGTCAATTAGTACCAAGATATGGATACTTGCAGTGTTTTAACCTTTGCCAGAAAGCATTCATGGCTCATCTTATCTACAGCCATTACGAATATCCGACTTGGGTCATAGGGTTAAAGTTTAGCGCCTCTGCAGCATTAATTCAGCAGCATTTCAGCGATTTAGACATGCCTGAAAGGAGTGTATGTCATGATTGGATGGAATATTGGTAACATTTGTAGCAGTTATGGTCTGTACTGGTTTGATATTTGTGCTTCTGAAAGGGAATTGGTGATTTATGGAAATGCTGGCGATGGTTATTGAGTTGAATCAAGATTACTCATGCTGGACTCATAAGTAATATAAGAGGATGGTGCAGATAGAAATATTTTAGAGGTTTGTAGATTTACTGATATTTTGCAAAGGCTTTGGGATGGATGCGGATGAGTTTTTTATTCAAAGTTCATGCAAAAGCATTTCAAAAACTCATTTCATCATTGAATATTGAATCAGTGATTGGTGCATGATGTGTCTTCCCACATGGGCCATAGCTAAATGTGCAGCTTTCTCTGCTGTTAATACTATGTTACTTGTAGTATATGTGGGTAGCCTAGTGGTTAAAGCGTTTACTCACTACACGGAAGACATGGGTTTGATTCCTCACAAAGGTAGAATGTGAAAAGCCCATGTCTGGTATCACTCGCCATGATGTTGCTGGAATATGGCTAGAAGTGATGTACAATCAAGCTCACTCACTCACTCACTCACTCACTCACTCTTATTTGTCAGTAATGCAGGGAATACATTCTCACTGCCTTTACTCTCTTGACAAGAGTTCCTCGTAGCGTTTGAAAATGTTCAGAGCAAATTCAAATTTTAAAGAATTCAAATAAATCCTACTTTATATGCAAATCATGATATGCAGTTGTGACTGAGCACTTCCAACCCTAGTAAAATATGTCTTCAGGAAAATGTTATGTTTATAGTAAAATACACAAGATGGATATTTTGACATTTGGACAGAACATGATTTGACATACTTTCCTTAATGGTTTCAAAAACGCTTGCCTAAAACTTTGGACCAATTCCGCAAAGTGATATTAGTTTTGCAAACGTCACATGTTTATTTTAAGGTACCATATAATTCCTCTAGGTTTCTTTTCGTTTCAAAATTTTCTTCAAAATGTGTAAGGATTCACTTTCAGTTTGTGCTTAGTACATTATGTCCAGTGGCATATTTGCCTAAAATATCTCATTCGGATGAGTTGCTGCACCCAATTTCGTGGGTGAACAGTCTTCTAAGGGCAGAAGCAAACATGGTCCACTTCTTCAAACATCCCATGTGTCCAAATCGGCGATAATTACCTCCCCTTGGGTGACTCTTCACCCTGTTAATGCTTCCTCCACCATGCTAACTTCCTGTTTGTGTATAAATATCATCATAACCGCAAACATGTGCTGCTAGGTTAGAGATGCTTGACTTACGATATGTATAATCATTAGAGTGGCTGACGACCATGTAGCGATGTTGATGTAGATATCACAAAGTGTGACTGATCGTGCCCAGGAAGACTTCAGGGGTCTGGTGGGTTAATTAGGAATGAATCCAGTCTGCCCTGAATATCTGTGGACGTCAAATAATGATGAAAACAGAGAAGTATTTTCTGTGATTTGATTGTGGGTATTCTGTCTCTGAACATGTTATTTTTCTATCCATCTGGCTCTGTTTGCAAAGCAAAACCTTGTCTGTCATACTGAAAATGAAGAAAGAGCAGTTTTTTTTCATTATACTTTATCTTTTTTGGCAATGAACTTTTTTTCCTGTAAAATATCATCATTTCAGAGTCCAGTTGTGTGTGTGAATGGAAACTTCATATGAAGAAAGTCCAGGTTGCCTCGGGTTCTGAATCTCCCTTCTCACTGGCCCTTCAGAGTGATTTAAATGTTATCATTTGTGTCTGTCAAGATTACATGCATTAAGAGACTGTGGTCTGTAACTTTGTGGCCTGACTGAAGTGTACGTAACAAGTGAGTCAGTATGCTTTTACAGGACATGTCGCAATAGTTCAGCAGTATCACAGTGGGGGACACCAGAAATGGGTTTCACACATTGTACTCGTGGGGAATAGAACACAGGCCTACTGCATGACAAGTGAACGCTTGAAGTTCTAGGCTATCCCACTGCCCCTGACATGGTAGAAGCTCAGTGTGCTCATGCATATGTGCGCATCTGAGCGTATTGGTGGGTGAAACAGTTTGTAGATGGTCCGGTCGATGGATCTGATTCTGTTTAGGAAAAAAATAAAAAATCAATCAAAGTCCACTGCTTCTGTCATCCCATGTGTCCAAATCAAAAGATAATTACCTCCCCTTGGTTGGCTCTTCTATTGATGCTTCCTCCATGTTAGATTCCTATTTGTGTGAGAATATAAAAAGTGGAAGTGTGCTGGTGTATGAATGTTTGACTTAGAAGTGGCTTGATTAATGTTTGTATAAATCAAGTGGCTCTGTATCATGTGTTTTCATTTGACTGGCAGAGTGAGTGAGTGAGTGAGCGAGTGGCTGACTGAGTGAGCCTGAATGTGTTGGTGAGGGGGTGATCATCGAGGGGGAAATAACTATTCCAATACCTGTAGTCTACTGCACCACACTATTGTGATAGTGATAGTCTATTGTGACCAACTATTCCAATAGTTTTTTTTCTCTCCTTGGATTGTCTCATTTGAAGTCATTTTCCAAATGAATATGAAATAGAAACAGTTTGATGTAGTTTCAGTCTCTTTTGATAACTGACAGGAAACTTGAAATGCAGATGAAGTAAGCAGTTAACACTGCTAAATAACTCAAATTGCATGAATCTGGTACATCCTGTATTTTGCGCTGCACATTTATTGATGGAAGTCAATTACTAAACTATAATCACACATACTATCGATGCATTGATATTTCTTCGTTTATACCATCAGAGCGGTGGGATAGCTAATGGTTTATGTGTTCGCTCATCATGCCGAAGATCCGGGTTTGATTCCACAAATGGGTACAATGTGTGAGGCCCATTTCTGGTGTCCTGTTGTGATATTGATGGGAATGTAGTTAAAAAAAAAGTGGTTTGAAAAAAGACCCAATTCAATGTTTCTACCATTAATTGCTATCAGAGACTCAACAATTGTAATCCATCGAGAGTTTGGTGCATCATCATGGCACCATGAGCAACTTTGACATCAGATCTGCAACTTGGCCAACTCTTACAGGAAGCCTCACTGACCCATTGAATCATCTAAACTGAATATGTTATTGTGATTTATATACTCAAATCAACTCATAGAATATCAGATGAAAATGGATGTTTTGTGTAATCAGGAATATCTTATTAGTTTTAGGCAGAACCAACAGTGTTCAATGTACTTGCAACACGACCTGATTTGATTTGGTCCATTCTCAAAAAATATATCTTATCTGTGTATTCTCAATCCATATGCATAAGTGGATTCATCCATTAAATCACGAGGGGGTGTGAGGATGGGATCCGTGTTTCAGCAAACTGTGTTTTTATCGGAACTGCAACAAATAAATTTCTTGACACCCAGCATATCTACCACACAGATACTTTTTTTATGAAGAAACTTCTGAAAATTGTTTTGTGATGCTGTATTTCTTTATAAAAATTATTTCAGACCCCCTACAACATATGAAATGATCGGCGCCTAATCTCATCTTTCCTTGTCCCCCGCTGGATGACTGATTCAATCCAACCTGTGTCGATAACTATCAAAAATTGATTTTGGTGTCAAGGGAAGTGAAAGCCAGGGATCTTATCACATGGAGGAAATCACGCTTTCACTGACTTGCAACTTGAGAGGAGACTGAAATAAACAATGTCGAATTTGAAGTAGATGAATGTTGAAATGTGTAACAGATTCTGTCAGATTGTGGGTTTTTTAAGATCTTCCACTTGAAATATGCTTTCGTTCAATATCCTCATTGTCTTAAAAAATATATTTATTTGATTCATGTTCACTCTTCAATATTTACGGTAGGACTGAATATCATGAATAGTATCAGCAGTTGTTGTGTCTTTTATATCGATGAAGTACTTTAAATGTTAAAATGCAATAATTCCTTTTGATTCTTTGATTTTTGTGAAAACTGTCAAAAGTCATTTATTATTCCACATTAAAACTTACAAAGCTGAAATATATCTTGAGTTCCCCTACATTTGAATGTGCAATCATTACTATGTCAATTGTAGCTAGGTAGTTGGTACTTTATGTTTGTTTTCAACATAATCGTCCATAATTAAGTCATTTCTGGTATCTGTGCCATGATCTTGCTGGAATAGTGCTAAAAAGCAGTGTAAAACTCACTCACTGACAAATTAATGATGAAAATGTTTGCTTTAGTAAACATAATATTTATCAAGCAACACTGTAATTAGAAGTGCTTTCATCAGTACATTTAAAAAAGTAAGATTTCTTATACAGCACTCACTGCTTATTTTACTTTAAACCAGCCAATGGCATGATACTGATATGAGTAGTTAATGAATTACCTCCCTTAGGGAGAGGTTGTTGAAAGTTTTTCAAGTCTTTGAAGTTGTGTGTTTTGTCCAAGTCTGGTTCTTGAAGGCGTTCATCTTGACGGTGGAAGGCTTTATTCAGCTTTCGTTAACACATCCTGTTTGGCCGATATTGGTTTGTTTCGTCTAAAACTCATCTACTTCGTGGAGCTGGGGTTTATTGAAAAAGGACGTTGCGAACGTCATCTCTTGTAGTGATAGGAATAAAGCGCTGAACAAATTGAATCAGACGGTGTTTGTATGTCCCCTGTGATGGAGACGACCCCCGAGATTATCACTGTTATCAGGACGTTGCCTCCTCCATTGGGAGCTCTCGATGATGTTTTGTGTGGATGGTCTCTGCAGGGAGTTTGACTGTTTTGTTTGGAGCGATTTCATCAAGAATCGACAAAAGTCATATTGACGAAGTGAACTGTGGGATGAAAAAATAGGCCTGAAGCTGTCACTTTCCTTCAGGAATGTAGACATATTGTAGCGCTTTGAGAATTGGTTATGTATGGAATTCAGCGTGATGTAAATACACATATTATCATTTATTTTAGAAGCCAAGTGAATGTTTGGCCACTTTCAGCGATATTCTTGTTGCAACAAACCTGGTTTCTGACAGACAGACAGCATGATGTTGAGTTTAATCACAATGAGTTGTGAAGTAGCCATGTGATTCATGTGTTCGCTTGCCACATCAAAAATCTGGGTTCGATTCTCCACATGGGTACAATGTGTGAAGCCCACTTCTGTTGTCCCCCGTCGTGATATTGCTGAAAAGAGTGTTAAACACTCACTCACTCACTCACTCACTCAGATTGTGCTTTGTGAAATTGGTTTTGTCTACTGGGCCAGTCCGGATATAAATTCAGATGTGTAGTGGCGCTAATGCCAGAAGCACAGTGAGTCCACAAGTTTCAGAGGTCCACAAATTTCAGCTTTCCACAAGTTTCAGATGTCCACGTTTGTCCACGTTTCATACGTCCACAAATTTCAGATGTCCACAAGTTTTAGATGTCCATGTTTCATACGTCCACAAATTTCAGATGTCCACGTGTTTCATACGTCCTCAAATTTCAGATGTCCACAAGTTTCATTTGTTCAGGAGATCACTTTGCAATAACAAAACACACATGGCTCAAATTAGCACAATTAGTGTTGGCAAAGTGTGGCGAAAAAACTAAAAAACCATCAGTGTGGATATACACTAATGGCTTTTTGTAGCAAGCTGAAAATTAAATCGGGAGAAATGCTCTCGTCTGATTATAGTGCTTTTATGTGTCACTTTTGTGCTGACTATTCCTTTTGTGAAATAAATAATCTGTGTAAATTAAGACATGAAAGAAATATTAAATGTTGTTTTAAGAAGTATGTGACAGAGTTCCGTGTAGAAGTGTTATTTTCTGGACGATCAAAGGAAAGGTGTGGAAAATGACTATTGTGTTAACTCTTTATGTTTCAATAGATCAATGAAGTAGGCCATCACACTGCTGACACTGAAACTGACAACTGGTGTTTCATTTTTCCTTCTTAGGGTAAAGTTGAAGTCACAAAGAAAACATGTTTTAACTTAAGAATCCAGGATATTAATTTGGAAATATCTCTTAGAAAGTTAAATGAATAGGATTTCCAAACAAATTACCTTATTTCATGCAAGAAAATATAACATATTTAAAAAGCGAAAATTTTCAATAGGAAAGTTCTTAATGAAGGAACTGGATATTGTTCCTCTTTTAACGAAAAAAGTAATTCTCCCTTTGCAGGTGTGTTGTGAGTAGGGTTTTGTGCAGCTTTTAAAGTTATTGCAGTAATATCTAAAAGTCATGAATTAGTTGGGGGCCGTTAAATGAGTTTATGAGACTGCACCCTGGAATCAAACTCAGAATGTTGGTGTAACAAGTGCTTGCTTTAAGCACTAGGCCAGCCACGTAATGCAAATGGGCAATTTTGTCTGATAATCATTGAAAATCTTTATCCCTAATGAAAACATGGAAATGACATTGTGTATTCATAATGAAACATCTTTACACAAAAAAGTAACTGCTCGTTTAAAATAAATGATTTATGAAACGAACTGTATCCTGAACTAATTTACAACGTTATATGGAGGAGACGGCAGGGAAACCATTCATTCTGAATGAGCAGTTTCCATTTTCCGTTTCCAGGCAGTTGTTACTAGTTTTCGTAATGTTCCAATGGACATTGTGACTGATGGGACAAAATGGGTTACCATGTTATTTAGTGTAGCAGGTTAATTGAGTGGAGTGATTATGAGTGTTTGATAGGGAGTACAGGGATCCCTTCTACCAGATTACACCAGAATTATTCCTTATCAAACATCAGAAACACCAGTTTTGTTCAGTGGTAACAAATGGTTTGTTTGACTCGTGTTTGAGGATCGATTTACCGAAAAGAAATACATTTTTTTGTCCACATTTGTACTTGTTAGAAAATGATTATATCATTTGTTCCTCAAGGTTAAAAATATTGAGCTTCTAAAGATTTTAGAGCCATTTTATACTGATTGTACAGAAATAGTCTAAGTAATCATAATTAAGTTTTAAGTGATATGGAAGGTTTCAAGGTCATGGGCATCCTGACGGACACTTTGTTAATAGTTGTGAGGACATTAGTACTGATACACTGTTGTAAGGGTGTTTAACATATTTGTAGAAGAATGTAACTAGTTGTCAGGATATAAATGTGGAGGTAACACAAAAAATAGTCCCTTTTATCCATCAGTTCATTTTAAGTATGTGTGATAGTCTGTTTAATGTAACTAGGACAATGGCCAAAACTAAAATGCGTTGCCTCTATTTTTAACATCTTTACATAACAACATCTTTCAAAGAAACAAACTCCATTACCTCCCTTGGCCAAACTGCTTACTGTAGTTTAACCCCAGACCATGTACACACTGGTGGTTGGTATTTGTTTTGCCTTTGATGCTGCATAGAGGAACAGATCTATTTATTGCTCGGTGACCCCCTAGGGGGTTGTCCTGGATAGAATCGCTCCCTTGCAACTGATGGCAGTCATAATGAGTAGATCTGTTGTGTGGTCTGGATTAGTTCATGTCTTGGATACCTTTATTTGATTGTTCATTGCTTATGAGGTTGATTAGGTTTTGTTGTGCTTTTGAAAATGGATCAGTTGAGATTCTTGATTGGAACAGGTCCTTAGCAAGGTATGCTGGTCATTTGGCCCAAGTCTGGTCTGGTATATTGGGTGTGGCTGCTCATGGCATCAGCCATCAGATTGTGAAGACCAGACGAAAATAGTGACAGGCTGCCTTTGTTGAAGCAGTGGCAATGGTAGCGGTGGTAGCGCTGGTGTTGAAATTGTAGTAGAAACTGCAAATCATAGAGGTTGTATGGACATTGTTGAAAAGTTTGTGGTGATGCGGAAATGTAGTAAATGATAGCAACGGTGTGAACACTGTTGGAGATGTTGCTGAGGGCAGCAATTGTATGGAAGCTATTGAAGATGATACTAAGGGCAGCAATGGTGCGAAAGTTGTTGATGATGTTGCTAAGGGCATCAGTGGTGTGGAAGTTATTCCTTGTGTGTTGTGCTTATGTAACTGAAGCAGACATGCAGACAGAGTACCACCATCTGCACTGATGAACAGCACCATGGCGGCCATCTTGGAGCAGACGTCAGAATAAACAAACAAAAATGGCAGACTCCTTACAGGTGGAAGGTTATGTGTGTTTGTTCTGGGTTAATCTGTGTAGGAATATTTACAGGGGACATCTGAAGAGTTTTGATGATTGATACTAATGAGAATTTTTCATGCCTCATCTTTCTTTGAAGCAGATTTTTTAGATATTTGTTTAGATAAATAGATCAGTGATCATCACAATCGTGACATCTATGTAGCTCCAGAAGAGTTGAAAGCCGAAGCCGAGTAATACCAGATGGTACTTGTCCATATACCAAGTCTGAAATAGGCTGAAAATATTGTAAAGAAACATTTGGATGTCTCTTCTGATGCAAGAAAATATAGGAAATTCTCATCCCATGAGTTTCCCTGGAGTTTGTTTTGTTGTTTTTTATTTCACCCAAATTTGTCCATATACCAAGTCTCTACAGAAAATTACTCCAAACTATACATATATAGAGAAATATGTTCATTGATTATACATACAGATTGTTTCAACCAATTTTACTATGAAAAGTTAGTGAAATGATGTTTGACTAAAATGTGTCTGCAAGTCACCCAACAGATATAGATGCTGTAACAGAACAAGGGGTGAGGTTCTTGACACAATTGGTTGGGTGTGGAAAGATCTTGTCTCTCCGAAACTTGCCAATTACAAGATGTTCTTGATGCCATGATTCTGTTCAGACAGAGACATCAAGAAAGAAGTGGAGCTGATCAGAGATACATACGAGTCTGTGATGAACAAACCGACCAGAAAGATAGCGTCTGGTGCAAGCCTCATTGTCGCCCAATGTTGAATCTTTATGGGAAAAATGTTACGTATGCTCGAAAGTTCAAGTTTCAGATTGTACGGAAAGTCGTTTGTTAGAATTGTAATTGAGAAGGGTTTGAGGGTATTTTTGGTTCGGTTCAGTAGAAAGTGTTTGAAATAATCTATAGATGAACTTATTTGGCCTTTGTAGGCTTCAGAATATCCGAGGTACTTGACAGTTGATGCTTATGTGAGTAATATGTTGGACTGTGAGAGGATATTTGAAAGTATTTCCGTGTACGCTTGATTGCTTAGATGGTTGAATTTCTGCGGTTTTTTAAGAGAGTATTGCTGGTTACACTAGACAAACTGCAATCACTGGTTGAAAGAGGCAACTTGATAGGTGTCTTTGCTCATTGTATCAATCACTAGATTGTCTGGTCCATGGTGATGGATGAACCAGGCACAGGTCTGTTCAGAGTTCAATATGCTGAGTGGGCAGCCAATCTTCAATTGGACATTGTATTTGTTGCTTGAAGGCATAAGTCTGCATTGGTACAGAGTGAAAGACAGATTGTTATAACAGAAAAGTCTGCATTGGTACAAACAGACAGGCTGAGCAGAAAGACAGACAGACAGATTGTCAGACAGGCAAAGACAGGTACATTGACTGACACAAACAGACAGGCAGACACACACACGCACACACACTCACACTCACACTCACACACAGACAGTTATGCAGGCAGACTGGCACAGTGTGACACAGACTGGCACAGACAGTCAAACAGACAGGCACAGACAGTCAAACAGACAGGCACAGACAGTCAAACAGACAGGCTCACCAGCTTTAATGCACATATGTTTATGAGTGCAATAATCGTGAATGCATGGGCAAATTGTGTTTGACCTCTAGGATCCGTCAGGGTTAGGTGACATCGACACATGATTCCATTTTGTAGTCAATGAACAGTTTGTCTTTCTGCATGCTGTCTGTTCGGGATTGTTGGTTATAAATATTAGAGTGATGGTACGCATATAGATTGCAAATTATCCAGTTTCAAGAAAAAGGACCTGTTTTGTAGACTCCTAAATGGCAGTGTTGGAAAGTGTCAAAAATCTATTTATGCCCCATAAGGTTTTGACACTGCAGTGTTTCGTAATTCTCAGAAGAGAAGGGAACAAAGTTGGTTTCAGTTCAAACTCATTTCTAAAAGCAAGTAAAAAGTGAAGTCAATGCATTAGGAATTAATAAGATCATGGTATTTCAAATTCTTGAAATTAGATCATGAAATTTGGTGCTAAAAAGACTCTTGTGATGAAACTACAGGTTGAAAGACGGCAAAAATTCTTTCAGCATCTCAAAAACATACAAGTCATTCAATCGCTGCGTGGCTGATTCGAGATGACAGGCAGTTGAGAAGCCCTAAAACTGCGAAGAATTTCCAACCAATCTTTGAACTTCTTTTGTTTGAGAGGAAACGTGAACCTGAATTGATTTATGCTCTCTTCTTTGGACTCCTCAGTTTTGTCCATTTATGAAACTTTAAGCAGGATCCGATGTTAGAGAAGAATACTGGAGTTACCAAAAAGGATAGGCACTTAAAGTTTGTTATAAGGAAGTGACGATGGACTGTTTTCAGTGATCGATGTCACAGCTTATAGGTCATGGGGTCAGTTTTGTCAATTCGCAAACAGTTACCGTTAAACTAATTAAAGCTTCAATTACTTCACGAGAACCTCTTCGGATTTTGTGGTTAGATGGGCTCACTTACAAACATTTGAACTTGAGGTAATTTAATGGTTGTAAGCTTCCGAATTTCAAGTTAAAGGTAAGCAAGTTCCAGTATTAGTGCATTTATAAACATTGAAACTTGAATGAGTAGAAACAACCCTCAAAGGATTAAATGCTTCAGCAAATTTGTGTTAGTGTTCTTTGTAAACACTGGAAATTGGGTTTCACTGAAGCGTAGATTATCAGCAAATCCTTGCATGATTTCATGACTGACCAGCTCAAATGTAAGCCAGAACGGTGTACCAGTGTTTTTATATGAGAGGATTGGGGGGAAGGAGAAGGGTTGGGGATGAGGGGTGTGAATATTGGAGCATTGGAGAAGTTTAGGATCGGTTGTTATCGTGCATTGGAAGGGTCCAAATTTTCAATCGCTGTAAACCACCCCTATTTCCCTTCCCTTCCCTACCGTACCCTACCCGGATACCCATTACGTTAATTCCTGACATAACATTTGCAAGAAATGTCAATATATTCTTCAACACAGAGGCTACAAATGCCATGTGCTGTATTCAAGAGAAGTTACTGTAAATTATATCTATATTTTCAATGACAATACGACTTTTTTATCATAAAAGAATAACATATTTCATTGTTTAATCCACTTGCTCATGTGATAACAGGTTTGGGTATTGAGATGAGTACCCGGGTCCAATCCTGACCCACCCATCCCAGGTATCTGGGTTACCGATCCCAGTCTGAGGTGGTGAGATAGATGTGAGAAAGATGGTTGGTAGGTCAAGTTAATAAGTTTTTAAAAATCCTTTTTTGCATATTGAATTCATTAAATTAAAAATCCAATTTAACATGTGTTTTTAAGAGTGTTTAGACTTGCACAAGTCTGTAAGGTAAATATTAATAGGTACATGATAATTTGTACCAAATTAATGAGTAAGAGACTTCACTTATCTAGACTTGTCTCTTCCAAGTACAGAAATTGCTATACATCCATGGGTTCTGCATTCCATACAGACTTACAGCAAGGCTGGGGCAAGGTGTATGTGGGGGTGTGGGAATATTTGGGATTGGTGATTAGATAGATTAGAAACATGGCTGGAGGACAGTTTATTAAATTAAGAGAACTCAAATTTAACATGAATGTTTGATTTTTTTTTTCTCTCTGATGATTCATCTTATTACTTTCTTTTTTCTGTGAGTATTATTGCCAATGTGACGTCAGATATTAACTCATTCACTCTGTGTATTTTTTAGTGTAGGTATTGTTTTTGATGGTTCCTTTTGATAGTGGTGGTGTTATCAGTAGGTTTTACAAATTGTTTACTTCTCCAATGATTGGAATAAAAAACATTCTCAGTTTAGTTTCTTTTCACTTGTCACTTTTTGGAGTTGGCACTTTCGTAATCTGTTGTGAAGACAGTTTCGCCTGTGCTAGTTGGGTATGATAGCAAGATTTGTTGTTGGGATCTCTGTGTGTGTACAAGGCAGGTGGTAACTATCGGGATCCAATTATCTCCCTTGGGTGGTCCCTCTCACCCTGATGAAGGTGGTTTTGCCTGTATTTGAAAGTACAAGTCAGGAATCTCGAAGCAATGATGCCTGGGAAAGCTTTCAGTGCTTTGATACAAGCATGGGTGTTGTTGTAGGAAAGGGCAGAAATATAATCACTTTGTTTGCTTGTAAAATATCTCTGCATGTTCACAGTTGAAATGGGGTGTTGAGTTTCAGAGAGGCTCTATGGCAGTGGTTAGACCTGGACACTGTTGTGTAAGTGCAGCTGGAGTTTCATAGGGTTTCTTGTTTAAGAGTGAGTGAGTGTGTTTTGTTTTATTTTACTTTTAGCAATAGTCCAGCGATATTTTTGCTTGTATTTTCCCGCTGGACCAGCATATTTGCACTGCTGTAGATTTAAACAATTACAGAGGTTGAGCTTTAAAGGTTTACATTTCTGGGTTTGAACTATATAGAGGTTAAACAATACAGAGGTTGGAACAATACAGAAGTTGAACTATACAGAGGCTGAACTATACAGAGGTTGAACTCCAGAGAAGTTGAACAATACAGAGGTTGAACTCTCCAGTCATTTGAGAATAAAGGGATTTAACACATTGAGGATCAGACATCACAGACTTGGGAATCGATGATGATGATGATGATGATGATGATGATGATGATGATGATAGTAATTATTATATTATGATGGTTTCATTACTCATCGCTCTAGCCATTGCTACTGCTCACATTCATGTTTTCCTTTATCAGTTTCACAGTAAACGATCTTATTTCATAAGCAAAACTCTTCTCTTTGAAATGCAAGCTGTTGTGAGGAGTAGACAAGATTTTCCTGGCAGACATGTCGACTGCACATTGTGTTGGCTACATTTACACTATCTATCTTCCCCGAGGCATTGGAAACATCCTAGCACTGCTATTACATATGCTTGGTATATCCTGCACACAGGAATCCAAGTTATTCCACCCACCCTAGAAATAATAATGGAATAACCCTTTCTTTCATGTTGGCTTAGTCCATGACAAATTTTAAGGTTGGGATGAGCAGACATGATATGTGCAACGTCTGTTGATGGTTTAAATTTCTCACATACGTTGGAACTGCAGTGAATATTTGTTGTGAGATGAACGTTCTCCAGTTGCGAGTACGTTTACAGCTTCAGTCAGAGAGACTGTATATCATAATGAGTTATGTCAACATGGCTGCCGCTGATGAAGTTCTGCTGAGTGTATCGCCAGTCATCACTGATTATGCAAACTTTGTGAACATCAAAGTCTGGCAGGATCAGATATTATTGAAAATATACTGCTTAATTTAAGATTGGCCCTTGTTCTGATATTTGAATTATTCTCCAGCAAATGCACTTCCAGGCTTTGATCTTTCTGTTTGATGGTTTAGCTTGGAGGAAATCTATAGGAGTGAAAATATTTCAGGGAAATATTTAACTTCCTCATTCAAAGAGGAAGACTGTCAAGATGTTGAAGGTGGTGTTGATGGTGGTGGTGGTGGTTGTGGTGACGATGATGCTGATGCTAATAATTAGGGTGGTGTTGGTGATGATGATGGTGTCATGATCATGATGATGATCATGATGATGATGAAGGTGGTGTTGGTGATGATTAAGGTGGTGATGTGATGATCATGATGATGATGAAGGTGTGTTGATGATGATGAAGGTGGTGTTGGTGATGATCATGATGAAGGTGGTGTTGGTGATGATCATGATGATGATGAAGGTGTGTTGGTGATGATTAAGGTGGTGATGTGATGATCATGATGATGATGAAGGTGTGTTGGTGATGATGAAGGTGGTGTTGGTGATGATCATGATGATCATGATGAAGGTGGTGTTGGTGATGATCATGATGATGATGAAGGTGGTGGTGATGATTATGATGGTGTTGGTGATGATGATGGTGTTATTGATGATGATGATGATGATGGTGGTGGTGTTATGATCATGATGATGAAGGTGATGTTGGTGATGATCATGATGATGATGAAGGTGGTGTTGGCAATGATGAAGGTGGTGTTGGTGATGATCATGATGATGATGAAGGTGGTGTTGGTCATGATGAAGGTGGTGTTGGTCATGATCATGATGATGATGAAGGTGGTGTTGGTCATGATGAAGGTGGTGTTGGTGATAATGATGGTGTTATTGATAATGACAATAATGATGTGTTATTTATGGTGATCATGATGATGATCAAGGTGGTGTTGGTTGTGATGATGATGATGAAGATGAAGATTAAGGTGTTGGTGATGATCATGATGATGAAGATTAAGGTGTTGGTGATGATCATGATGATGAAGATTAAGGTGTTGGTGATGATCATGATGATGAAGATTAAGGTGTTGGTGATGATCATGATGATGAAGATTAAGGTGTTGGTGATGATCATGATGATGAAGATTAAGGTGTTGGTGATGATCATGATGATGAAGATTAAGGTGTTGGTGATGATCATGATGATGAAGATTAAGGTGTTGGTGATGATCATGATGATGATGATGAAGATGATGATGAAGATTAAGGTGTTGGTGATGATCATGATGATGAAGATTAAGGTGTTGGTGATGATCATGAAGATGAAGATTAAGGTGTTGGTGATGATCATGAAGATGAAGATTAAGGTGTTGGTGATGATCATGAAGATGAAGATTAAGGTGTTGGTGATGATCATGATGATGAAGATTAAGGTGTTGGTGATGATCATGAAGATGAAGATTAAGGTGTTGGTGATGATCATGATGATGAAGATTAAGGTGTTGGTGATGATCATGATGATGAAGATTAAGGTGTTGGTGATGATCATGATGATGAAGATTAAGGTGTTGGTGATGATCATGATGATGAACATTAAGGTGTTGGTGATGATCATGATGATGATCAAGGTGGTTTTAATGATAATGATTAATTCAAAGACTTGCTTACTGTAAGTTTTCATTTACTCTCTCAATCACTCACTGCCAGTATTCACTTTCTATACTCACTCAGTCCCTCACTTACTCGGTTTCAGGAGCCACAGTCCCCCACTTCAGTCAGTTTTACTTCACGGTGGAGCCACATGACCTGATTGTGAAGAAGGGCTCCAAGTCCCTCCTCAACTGCTCCGCTTACCACGGGGAGTCCACCCCCAACATACAGTGGATGAAAGATGGCAACTACCTAAATTTTGAAAATTCAGATAGGTAAGGAAATCAGCTGCAATGTAGCTGCAAGTCAGTGACTATTGAGGGAAAACATCTCTTGCAGTAGAATCTATTTTATCATTGACATAAACTGAGTATGTGGGGTTGTATTATGAAAAAAATTCCATTCCACATGATCTTGATTTTGTAAGTCTTAAACGTTTTGCTCTTTTTTTCAGGAGTTTATTAGCAAATGGATCTTTATATTTTGACCAAACCCAGCATTCTAAAACCTCCCATCCAACTGACAAGGGCACGTATCAGTGCACCGCCACCGTTGACGGGTTCGGAACCATTGTCAGTCGAAAAGCTGAGCTTGATATTGCATGTAAGTCTTTCAAATATTTGGTGTTTGGTTTGGTTGTTGTTTAACACCACGGTCAGCAATATTCCAGCTATATGGTGGCAGTCTGTAATTTATTGCATCTGGAGAAGACAATCCAGTGATCAACATCATGAACATCAATCTACACAATGAGGATAAGATGACATTTGTCAACCAGTCAACGGACCTGATCCTGTTAGTTCTTCCTTACTAAAAGCACAAGTTGCTGAAGACCATTTCTAACCTTCAGATATTTGGGGAATAAAGAACGGTTGTTGAAAACTTACATTTAATGGTCAACCCTTCCTTAGGACTGCTCTGCAGGATTCAGTGTTAAAGCATTCGCTTATCATTCCGAAGGCCCATGCTTGATTCCCCATATGCTTACAAAATATAAAAGCCTATTCCTATCTGCTGTGTTATTGCTGGAATATTGCTGAAAGTGACATAAAACCTATATCACTCACTCACTCAGCTTGGTTTAATGTGTGTACAGGTTTTGATTGGACCAGTGACTGATGTGATGAGCATTGATCCACACAGTTGTGACACAATCAACCATGTGACTGACTCTTCTCATCAGACTTATGATGTTAAGACGGACGTTCTTCCTGCTGTGATGTTGTCAGAATAGCGCTAATTCAGCATAAAAACATATTGACTCACTCACTTTTCCCTTAAATCTCCGGGTGTTGTCCGTTGCAGCTTGGTTTGAATTATAATACCCAGAAAACACTAGTTTACCAAAACTACACGATGGAGGTGATGTTGAATAAAATGATAAACTAAGAATTTATTCAGCTTCCATGTGAAGTGAGTTTTCCCTTTTTGGCGATATCATGTAAGGATTGATGGGTGCATTGGTGTAGCCTAGTTGTTGAAGTGTAGTCTCACCAAATAGAAGGTCCAGGTTTGATTCCCTGACATGGGTATGGTGTGTGAAGCCAATGTCAGGTATCCCCTGCTCTGATATTGCTGGAATATTGCCACAAGTGACATCATACTAAAAGTCACTCACTCATTAATCTCTAGCAGCTTAAGCTGGTCATTCAAGATAGTTTGAAGATGGAGTTTATTCTTTGTCGCTACCTGACAGTGTAGATATACTTCATTCTGGGCATTCCTTTATTTAATCCAGTCCACACTTCACAGTCAAAACTGAAATATTGCTAAGAGAGTATTTCACCTATTGCTGAACTAGCATTGAGCAAAATGTAAACTTTTTTCATTTTTTAATGATCTTGTTTATTTTTCAGACTTGTCGAAACATTTTATAAAAGAGCCCCAGGACTTGGTGGTGTATCTTGGCGACACAGCCATGTTTTCTTGTGAGATAGAAGGGGTGCCACGCCCTAAAGTGAAGTGGATAAAAGATGGGAGGGAACTCGCAAAGGCGGACAATATATATCAGTACGACGATGGTATTTTAGAAATATATCCAGTGAGATTCGCTGACTTTGGGGCGTATAGCTGTGAGGCTAAAAATATGGAACGTTCTCGAACAAGTCGAGTAGCATCATTACGTCAGAACCCAAACGCAAGTGAGTATATTGCCACACACAGCTTCAAGTAGATTTATTTTGAGACTAAATAATGATTTGTTTGCCCACGGAGATGTGTTATTACAGGGATGTCATGATGTCAAGCCTTAAATGTTATTTCACAAGATCTGCGAACATTTATTTGAAAATGATTGCAATAAATAGATAGAATGCTATTGTCTTAAGTTTAATGTATGTAATTTGGTTTTGGTCCTCTCATTTCTGATGACAAAAGGTCATTTTCAGAAAGATATTTATCTATTTCAAATTCAATTTGATAGATAAATGAATCAGATTTTCTTTTTAGATATAGAAGAAGGCATGGCTCTTGAATTTTGCACGAAATCTAAAGGTCATTTGCAAAATGATATAAAAGGGAATCAGTTTATATTGAACTTTATGTTTAAAAGATTGAAATTTTGTGTTCTAGATATAGAAGAAGGCGTGGCTCCTAAATTTGTGATGAAACCAAAAGATCATCGAGCAGACTATGGCACAACGGTTGTTCTACACTGCGGGGCAAACGGGAGGGACGCCAAGGAGGAGAAACCGACGATAAAATGGCTGAAGGACGGTGTTACCATTGCTTTAGTGTATGTGTCCTTTCCATATATGGAATTAAAATAGGTGGTGTTTCTTTATGTGTCAATGGAGAAGGTGTCGTTGCCAGCTGCATAGTTCATAATGTCAATCACTTGAATACCTGTGAAAATGTGGGGTAGAATAGATCTTCAAGCAACCCATGTTTGGCACCAGAGGCGACTATACTTGTGAGAGGTGACCAAAGTGATCGAGTAGTCAGACTCTCTGACTTGGTTACGTGTCATCAATTCACAATTGTACAGATCGATGCTTATGCTGTTGATCACTGGAATGTCTGGTCCCAACTTAGTTATTTACTGCCGCCAGCTGGAATATTGTTGACTGCAACTTGAAATTGAACTCACTCAGTCAATTTCTGGATTATATACAAACATCTGTAATCTATATTTTCCACATTTTGTCAGTTTATAACCAGTAGTAATGATCAATGTTCGCTTATATTTTGTGTGCATGTTTTGGTTGCATAAATTCTGATCTACTTTTCTTTTAAAAGAACTTTTAAATAGCAACAAACAAAACAAAAAAAAACACATTCAATATTAAAATGATTCAGGATTGTAATGACGATTTCACGTGCAAAACATTTGAACTACATTTTTGTGATTTTATTTCTGCATGCACTACAGCGAACACTAAATGAGTGTGTTCTGTGAGTATAATTTGGCTAACCAGCTTCATTGGCTGATAGATTAGTGATGTCATTGGATTGTGACTTCATGGTAACCAGTATTGCAAGGAGATATCCTTGATCTCACAGAAACAGTATCACTGTGGAAGCAAGTGATTACGTTTTTAAAAACACTCTATCACAGCCTGTTTATGTTTAAGAAAAGAGCAACAGTTAAATCTTTGTCACTTCTAACACCAGCTTCCCTGCCCAGACAGATGGGGCCTCTTAGGGAAAACGCAATGAACATTCATTCGGTTCATTTTTTGTATTTCAGTTTGCACAAAATCTCCCTTTTGAAAAGAAATTGCCCTTAACAAAACTGCCCAAAAGAGTGATATCGTTTGTATTCAGTTTCAACTTTTGAAAAAGCTCAGACATGACATGTTTGACATTAACATTACAGGTAAAGGGAGGTAACTGGTTCTCATTTATGGTAGCTTCGTATAAATGTATAGAATGTCGTTTTGCCATCAGTTGTGTCCCCTTGGTCTGTGGGAATGTCAGGAACAGTCAGTATGAAGATGATGGTGATGGTGATGATAGTGATGATGGTGATGATGATAGGAATGATGGTGATGATGATGATAGTGATGATGGTGATGATGATAGGAATGATGGTGATGATGATGATAGTGATGATGGTGATGATGATAGGAATGATGGTGATGATGGAGTGATGATAGTGATGGTGATGATAGTGATGATGATGATGGTGATGATGATGATGATGGTGATGATGATGGTGATGGTGATGATTCTGATTCTGATTCTGATGATGTTACAGAAACACTAAGAGTGCGAGGATAAAAAAAGTTGGCAGTGGCAGCTTACAGATTACGACGCTGAAGGAGAGTGACAGAGGCGTCTACACGTGTCGGGCTGTCAACCAGGAAGACAGCATCGACGCAGACACCATGTTGACAGTATTAGGTAGGACTAGCTTTAAATGTCACTGGAAAATATGGTAACCACTGAAGGAAATACGGTAATAACTGAATGAAATATGATGATGACCATGAGAAATATGGTAATGACTCTGTGAAATAAGTCCATTGTTATCCATGGTGCAAATCGACAAAATTATATTTGTTACTTTTTTGTTCTTTTTTGTATTATCTTAAAATACAAGTAATTCTGCTGTAATTGAGATTATTCTCTATTTTGAAGCAACTGCTTTTTTTAAATCAAATTGAAAAACGTAAGTGTTTTTTTCTTGGATGAAATATCATTCCAAAAACAAAAGAGTAGTATTGTCAAATGACATTTTTTTTCCATTTCAGTCCCTCCAAGATTCGTAAAGAGACCAGCCAATGTGTTTGCTCACACCAATTCCGACGTCAAATTTGAATGCAATATTTACGGAGTACCTAATCCCACGATCACATGGTTGAAAAATGGCGATGTGCTTTTCCCAAGCGACTATTTCCAAATAGTCGATGGCAAAGACTTAAAAATACTCGGCCTTGTCAATTCAGATGATGGTATATATCAATGTTTTGGCGAAAATGACCTCGGCAACGTCCAAGCAAGCGCACAGCTTGTCATTCTGCAACCAGGTATGTATTGATATGAAAACCTATTTTAGTATTTTTTTAAGCGCCAATCATTTCAAATCATTACTTCATGAAAATCTGTAACATTTGATCTGAGGCGTGTGCACTATTCAACTTTTCTTGTTACCATGGAAGCACCAATTAACATTACTATATATGAGTCTGGGTGTGTAGTATCAGCTGATCACTATATCACATGAAACTGAAATAACAACTCATATATCCTATCAGAATCGTGCATATAAACTATATTGTGTTTCCATATATTAATCACTGCACAGATGCATTATTTTTTTAGATGTTAAATGATGTTTTTACAAGCAAACAAATATTTTCACAAGAGAAGATTCTGTATGTTTGGTAGAAGTCCGTTTTAAAGGATCTTTTTATCCAATAATTGTTCTCTTAATAGATTGTTAATTTTCAGATTTCATTTTTTAATATGTTAAATTTCAAATTGTCTCCTGGAGAAGTTGTGAGTGGTGGGATTTGCAAGATTTCTGTGGAGGTTTTTTGGTCGATTTTATTTTGGTTTTATTCACATAGTAAAATTACTGTGCAGTTTGTGTGGAAGTTGTCTCCCCTTACTTTGTTTTTACCCTCATGTTGTGTTTCAATTGTGATTTGAAAAATGATAAAATATTTCAGTGTTGTGGTTGAAAATCCTTCAAATCAACTGTCTACAGCTCAACATTTGTGTTGGGATGTCGACATAACTTTCTGCATGACCTTCACCTTGTGTTTACTTAACACTGATTGGTCAATTTCACCCCCTGCTTTCTGAATGTTGTGTGACATTCTTACGCACTTAACAATATATTAACAAAATCATTTTACAGAAATTTGGAATTAGAGATTTTGGTCACATGAAATGGATATTTCATCTTGCTCAGTTTGGACAGTTTCATGGAAACATGAGACGGAAACCTGATTTCTATCAGTGTTTGACATAAAACATGATATGTTTTCCTTCATATTTTTTGTTATAATTTTAAGAGCTTTGTTTTCACATTGACAAAACACAATGCATAATTTATTAAGCGCACATTTTACATTAAATTCCATATTTTCTGTCAACACAATATGAAAGAAAACATACTGAAAGAATAAAGTGTGACTAGTTATGATGCAATTAATATTTGTATTCAGGAATATAATTGAAACAAACAAAAACCCCATTAATGCAGATAGGTGTAATTTCTCCCAATTGAAAAAAATGTGTTGCCCAGCAACACAATCATGTCAGAAACTATGTTTTGAAACCTAAACTTTAGTTGGAAACAAGAGATTCCTGTTTTCTAAAGCATGTGATAAATGCACATATTGTCCTTTCCTTCTCTTTGGACACCTGTTTGTGACACCTGGTGGTTTAAGATGCACATGTTCTTTTTCAGCTGATAAATCACGTTTGTTTATGTGCAGACAATGGCTTAAGACCCCAATGTTAAATGTGCAGCATGTTGCACGTCGAGTAATGGATGTCGCACACTCACAATACTGGTAGTGAACAGATGATGGAAAATTTTAAAAAAACCAATCCCAGGAACATATGTCATATTTGGGATTTCACTTTCTTAGTAAAGTACAAATTCTAGTACTTTTTTCGGTTGAGTCCCATCCGGGATTCGAACCCGCACCCTCAGAGTCAGGCACCTAATCGCCAGCACACAAAGTCAGCCGCCTAGCCCGCTCAGACTAGTGGAAGTCGCGGTGGCTGAGCGGGCTAGGCGGCTGACTTTGTGTGCTGGCGATTAGGTGCCTGACTCTGAGGGTGCGGGTTCGAATCCCGGATGGGACTCAACCGAAAAAAGTACTAGAATTTGTACTTTACTAAGAAAGTGAAATCCCAAATATGATATATGTTGCATTTGACCACTTTCTAAATGGCATCGTGTAATCAATCCAAGGAAGGATTAAAAGTAATGATTAACTGTAAAAAAACATTTTTGTATTCATAGTTCCATATTCACCACTATGGTAAATATAACTGTAACCTGTCTATGAATAAATTTTATATCTACTGTGAACATAATGAGACACACTGACAATTATAAATAAACGGAATAATTATGTGAACATAAATTAGAAAAAATCTGGGGGAAAACCCTTAAAATTGGTGATTGAATAAAAAAATGTTTATATATTTTGACTATAGTCAATAATTGTTTACCACAAATCCTCTGATAATCAATGATGGATTTGGTTTCTGACTGCCAGTAACTACACAATACAGAATTTTTTAGTTGAAAAAATAAAGATTTCAGCCTTGCAGAAAAAGGGAATTAATTTGGGCAAGTTTGTTTAGGTGGTCAAAATCAAAGTAAGTTTATAAATTTTAGCTCTAATTGTCAGCAGAGTGATGTAAGGGAATTCACTGTGAAGTTTGCTTGTTGATAGTAATACACTCAGCAATATTCTAGGAAGATGTGTAATTATGCAAGTTTGGACTAGACAATCGAGTGATCAACATAATGACCCCTCTGTGATGTTTTCAGTATCCGAAACACCAGCACAGACTTTCATTGGTACTAGCAGTTTGAAATATAGCACTGACAGGACAGAATATAAATATCATTAACGTCTGTTAATATTTGGACAGTTCAGCTCACAATATGCTGACAAATTATTCCAATTCTGGTATCAGTCGTGCATCAAGGGTGCTTCAGAAAGATATGGGTGATGGTGTGCTTTTAGCGTTCGATTGTCATGCCAGAAACCCAGGTTTGATTTCCCACATGGGTACAATTTGTAAGGCCCTTTTTATGTGTCCTCAGCTGAAATTGATGGAATATTGCTAAAAGTGGAGTAAAACTAAACTAAGCCAGCAGTGAGGAAGATGCGTGAACAGACACTGTGACATCCTACAGTTAAATGTTGCATGATAGAGGCGTGAGGTCGCAATGCTTTCCTAACTGAATTCAACCCTGCCTGTCATAATAATAATGATCATAATGCTAAATAAAGAATTAATTCACACATTCTTGAAATCATTGTTCATTCATTATTCATTTAATTTTACTATCAGATTTCACATATTTTCAAAACGTAAAAATTAAAATATTGTAAAATTCAAAATTTCCAAGGTATTCAAGACAGTTTGGACATGAACAGGTTATGCGTATTTGACCACAAGAATGTTGATAGTCTTAAGCCATGGTCGCTGATGTTATGTTTTAAACATTGCCTGCTGCTTCGGTTCTTTTTCAGTTTGTTTGCTTTGACACTTTTTGTTTCTTTTGCCTCCCTTAGACGTCCCCCTCCCCACCACCCCTTCTCTGTACCCCCTCATTCATCCAGGAGCTCTTCACGCCGACGCCAAGAACCTGCCCACTGCGCCGATCAACCTCAGGGCCGTCCTGGTATCAACCAGATTTGTCACATTGTCATGGCAACCACCAGCGGGGAGCATTCCGTCGGACATCATCGCCTATTCTGTGTTTTGGCAGGAGAAGGGGTCAGAAAGGTAAGAGAATCTGATTGGATCAATCTGTGGGAAGTTAACCATCTCTCGGCTTTGGGACAATGATGATCATCGTTATAATGATGACGGTAGGGGGATGAATGTGAAGATTTTGCAAGTGTTTGGGGGTCAATAAGGGTTTTTATTCAGAAATTAGCTTGTGTTTGGGAATAGTTGACTTTGAGATGTTTTTTCCAAAGAGTGTGTGATGAGCATGATTGACTGATGATGTCAATATTAATGTTTTTTGTCACAGAGAGCGTGTGACGAACACGACCACCACGGAGGCCAACATCCAGCACCTGAAGCCGCACACCGAATATGAGTACCGTGTGATAGCCTACAACCGGTTCGGAGCCAGTAGACAGGAAGCCAGGATCACAGTCACAACTGACCAAGAAGGTACAAATCACCAGGACAGACTGTGTAATTAATAATCACCTGATTGTTAACTGTTTCATTTAGCTTTTGTTCTCTTTTGTTTTGATTTGACACAGTTGACACTCATTTGGTTGGATGGTTGTTATTTAATGCCACACTCTGCAATATTCCAGCTATAATAGCGGTGGTCTGTTAACAATTGAGTCTGGACCAGACAATCCAGTGATCAATGGCATGAGCATCGCTTTATGCTACTTGGATACCATGACAGCAATCCTGACCACCTGATACTACAGGTGTTGAGTCATCAAACAGTCACCTGGCTGTTGCCTGCTTACAATTATTTCTAAAACTTGATTTTGACACAATTGGTATGAGTGACTGAGTTCAGTTTTATGCTCTCAGCAATATTCCACCTGTGTGGCAACTGTTGGTAAACAATCGGACAATCCAGTGATCAACAGCATGTAATTTTGCAGCATCTTTCCTATACACCCCAAATATTTGAAGGTACAAATTGGCCTTCAGCAACTCACACTTGTTGTAAGAAACAACTAACAGGATCGGGAGATCAAGCTCATTGATTGGTTCACACATGTCATGTCCCAATTGTGTAAATCAGTGCATGCTGTTGATCACTGGATTGTCTGGTTCAGACATGATAATTTACCAACCAGTCTCTGAGTGTGGGTTCGAATCCCATAATGGACTCAACTCTACAAAAGACTGTAAGTGGTACTATGCTGAGAAGGTGTAATCCCCAAAATTCCATATACAGTCTTCACCTTGCATTCCAGTGCATGTTCCTAGCCCGCCCGTCAACCTCCGAGCCGTGGCGATGACCCCGACCTCCATCAGGGTGAACTGGAATCCACCAGTGGAGAGCAAGGGTCGCATCTCACACTACGTCCTCATCTACTACGAGGTCGGCTCCGACTCCGAGAAGGAAGTATCTGTATACAGCACAGAACATGTCCTGAAGAAGCTTAAGAAGTTCCGCGAGTACAGTTTACGAGTGGTGGCGCACAACCAAAACGGTCCTGGAATGAGTACTGAAGAATTTGTGTCAAAGACATTTTCAGATGAACCAAGTGCTGCACCTCAGAACTTCACCTTGGAAGTGTCCAGTGCCACAGTAAGTTATGGAACCAAGGAATGAATTTGATATTTAAAATTGAACAGTCATATGACAAACGGACAGATATCCACTTGCTGTATATATACATAAAGAGTACCGCAGTATGTTTTTGAACGAAAAATTTTATTTAAAATTTAAATTTATTATCATGCAAGACTGAATACAGTAAACTGTGTGTTATTAATAACAGCCATACCACAAACTGACGGATATACCAAACTGATGTTTTTGTCCGTTACATTTGTTGCATATTTTACTCATAATACGTATAACAGACTGTGATTAGGCCACATTGAATAAATTTTGTATTTCTCATCACATTTTTTATTTAAATGGGTGGGTTTTATTTCTGCTTTTAGTATTTTTTCAGAGTTCTGTGCAGTGTTAGTCGAAAACTTGGAATGCTATACCTGGGACAGTTTTCGGAAGTATAGTGACATCCTACAAGATTATGTGGCCTTAAGAGGGACTTAGCTTTGTGGTCCTTTTTAGTCCGTTTTGATTGTAATTCACATGATAGGTCATAATATCCTTAATTTCCCTTATTCATTGCTGTCTCTGTATTTTAAAAGATATTTATTTCAGCATTGTAGTTTTGAGAAATGTGGTTATGAGTAGTTTTGGACAAATGGCATACATAGTTATACAGTGTTCTTGAATAGTTTTGATTACAGAGATATGTGACATGCTATGATTAAACGAGTTACTTCTCAGAGTTCAAAAACTCACTCACTCACTCTCTCACTCAATTTCTTTAGCGGATCATTGTCCGATGGGAACCACCTGCCTTGGACAACCGAAACGGAATCATCACCGGTTACAAGATCCGCTACAAGCGGCGCGGAACCAAGCAAGGAAAGACTGTCACCACCGATGGAAACAGAAACAACTATGCTCTCACAGGTACACGAACTTGTCTTGGACAGAAGCCCTCACAAGTCTATGACTCTGTTCACATGTTGTAGTCAAGGTCGTAGATGGATGGGACTAACATTGGATGTCATTCATAATATCAATCACTGTTATGTTCTTCAGTAGCCCTACTTTGAGGCGACTGATGGGATCAGATGTTTGATAGACATCATGGTATCCAATCTGTGTACATTAATGCTCATGCTGTTAATCACTGGATTATCTGGTCCAAACTTGATTCTGTACAGACCCCAACAATATAGATGGAATATTGCTGAGTGCGGTGTTAAACAACAAACCAGGTACTGGCCCTTGATCATAGCTGAGTGCATCATTATATTACAAAAACGCAAAGAGAAATTTCAAGTGCTGCTCAGTTCACAGTTCTAAAGAAGGATCATGTTACATGGACATTTTACTGATACTGTGACTTGTTTTCAGAGCTTCGTAAAGGTACTGAGTACCAGGTAAGGATCTCAGCCTTGACCGTCAATGGATCGGGTCCGGCCACATCTTGGGAACATGCGACCACCTACCGAGATGACCTATTAGGTTCGTATCATATGAACATCTTTATAATGATTGGCAGGGAGGAGTTATTATTTTATAATGATTGGCAGGGAGGGGTTATTATTCTATAATGATTGGCAGGGAGGAGTTATTATTTTATAATGATTGACAGGGAGGAGTTAGCCTCTATGTATTTTATGGGTTCTCTCTTTTTTGTCCTCCTTGAAATTTAGAAAATGTGTTAAAACATTTTAGAATAATATTTGTTGATAATATTACAGACATTTTAAAGAATATCCTTTCTTGAAATTACTTCTTATAAATCTTATGCTGATGTTTTTTTGTCCAGAAAACCAAGTACCTCCTCGACCTGCCCGTTTGTCTGTGAAGCCTCGCGCTAACTCCATCATTGTCACGTGGGCACCTCCGCCATCAGACTCGAAGATTCTAGTTCGAGGCTATGTGTTGGGATATGGCAAGAATCTACCCGATGTTTACCGCTCAACAGTCGATGCCAACACTCACGACTATACAATACAGAATCTCCGTAAGTTAAGGGCAACAGGCTGTACCTTGTTGTGTCTAATACATCTCAGGTGGAGTTGGGTTAGCCTGGTGGTTCAAATCTTCTCTCGTCATGTCACTGTGAGGAAAAGTTCCCAAATTTGGCAAGACAGTCAGGCTAGGTATGCCTGAAACTTTCTATTTTCGGAAATAATTCACTTGTCCAAAATTTTAATGTACATTGGGTTTCATTATTATGCTGCCAAGATGATGAACATTGTCATCCCTCCATTATTATGCTGCCAAGATGATGAACATTGTCATCCCTCCATTATTATGCTGCCAGGATGATGAACATTGTCATCCCTCCATTATTATGCTGCCAAGATGATGAACATTGTCATCCCTCCATTATTATGCTGCCAAGATGATGAACATTGTCATCCCTCCATTATTATGCTGCCAAGATGATGAACATTGTCATCCCTCCATTATTATGCATTATTTCAAATTGTGTTATAATTTCACAAAGAGTGATATATTTACAAATTTACCCCATGAAAATTCACTTGCCAGTTGCGTCAGTGACTGGAGATTGACTGGTCGACTGAATTTCAACTAGCACAGGCTAGTGGTCCAGTAACTGTATTTTGTTTTCGGTTCAGTACACCGAATTTCAGCTTGACAAAAATGGTGTGTTCAGTTTTTCGTACCGAAAATATCATATTACTCGCCTTACACATATTACTTTCGGAAAATCACGACAAATACTCCATGTAATTTAATTCAAGATGACATCTTCATGTATCTACGTTTTTGACGTGTCTGTGTCACTATTGTAGACAACTTATGCTAAATCAATTGGATGAACAAGATAGTGTAAAGGCATCATCTTTTTGCAACTTTAACCATACCAGCATTGTCTTTCCAATAAAACATTCATCCCATCTGACTTTATTGTTTATTAACCTAACCGAATTGTACCAAAACAAGAGCTGTGAACCACAATACGTACAGAACTGTGGCATAGCGTACTGTTGCACCCCCAGATCTAAATGTAATGCACAACAGAGAGGACTTTCTTAATTATCACTTCATAAAATATAAAGTTAAAGAATGTTGTCTTTCAGTTTTATTGGTCTGACATAAGACTAGTCATACTGAATATACTTCTTTCAGAGCCGGTATCAGAATATGTGATATCTATACGAGCATTCAACAAGGAGGGGGAAGGAGAAGTCAAATACGAGACCGTTACCACTATGGAGGAGACAAGTCAGTTCAAACTTAGATTTCAATTTTTTAAATTCAATAGCTATATCATGTTTGATATGTCTTTTAAAGAACAGATGTTTTTCTCTATTTTTAAATCCAAAAATTGATAACTCACAAATAAATTTATGTTAAATCATTAATCTTGTCATCATTGTGTGTTTTCTGAAATGCATTATGTATCTGTAACTTTTGATGTTGTTGGATTAGATTTATTCACTGTGTTTTATTAGATCTTTTTGTGTCATTATTATTCTCCAGGACTATTATGAGTATTTCATCCCCTAGTTAGACATCTGTCAATAACCTTCAGGTAAAAGTGTAGTATTATAACCTACTCCCACTACTTAAATGTCTTAGGGCAATGGGGTAGCCTAATGGATTTGGTGTCTGCTCATTGCACTGTAGACTTGGGTTCAGTTCCCACATGGGAACAATGTGTAAAGCCCATTACCGGTGTCCCGTGCCGGAATATTGCTAAAAGGGGTGCAAAACCAAACACACTCAATCACTCACATTCCTATCTTAGTTTAGAACTGATACAGAATGATAACATTATCTAGTTATTCTGCAACAATTTCTCCAATACTCCAATATAACCATAGCCTTTGATACTAATGGATTAATATGAAATTGTTTGGATAGCAACTTCATATTTTTGGTGAGTGCAACATTTTGGCTAAGATTCTTTTTCCATGTTGACTTTGTACTAGAGTCAAAATGTTGAACTCACAAGAAACACACAGTTGTTATCTATAAAATTTTGAGTATTTCATTCCCCAACTTCCAAAATACCTGGGCTTGTGGGGTAGCCTTGTGGTTAATGCGTTCACTTGTCACACTGAAGATTCAGGTTTGATTCCCGTCATGGGTACAACGTGTGAAGCCAATTTCTGGTGTCCCCTGCTGTCCCACTGCTGGAGTATTACTTGAAGTGATGTAAACATTAACTCACTCACTCACTCCAAAACACTACTCATAAAAGTAATAATATGTTCATTTTCCCAGTTCTGTGTTAATTATTAGGAAACTAAAAAATGTGCCTGTCTATCATCCATCCCCAAGAATTTTATTTAGAAAAACTGGGCCAAACGTCATGAAACACTTGTAGCTCTACATCTGTGGAGTTCCCTGACCTTTACACAGGGCTGTAGTAGTTGTAGCCCTACAATGGAGTTGTGAACTGAGTCCCAGGTTGTGACTACAGATTAAGACCCATTTCTCCACCCTTTTACTAAATTGTCCATTTCAAGTTCTTCTGAAATAGTTTAACCAAGACTAGTTTTCCTGCTTGTAGTTCTGTTGCCACTACAATGGAGTTGTGAACTGAGTCCCAGGTTGTGACTACAGATTAAGACCCATTTCTCCACCCTTTTACTTAATTGTCCATTTCAAGTTCTTCTGAAATAGTTTAACCAAGACTAGTTTTCCTGCTTGTAGTTCTGTTGCCACTACAATGGAGTTGTGAACTGAGTCCCAGGTTGTGACTACAGATTAAGACCCATTTCTCCACCCTTTTACTTAATTGTCCATTTCAAGTTCCTTTGAAATAGTTTAACCAAGACTAGTTGTCCTGCTTGTAGTTCTGTTGCCACTACAATGGAGTTGTGAACTGAGTCCCAGGTTGTGACTACAGATTAAGACCCATTTCTCCACCCTTTTACTAAATAGTCCATTTCAAGTTCTTCTGAAATAGTTTAACCAAGACTAGTTTTCCTGCTTGTAGTTCTGTTGCCACTACAATGGAGTTGTGAACTGAGTCCCAGGTTGTGACTACAGATTAAGACCCATTTCTCCACCCTTTTACTAAATAGTCCATTTCAAGTTCTTCTGAAATAGTTTAACCAAGACTAGTTTTCCTGCTTGTAGTTCTGTTGCCACTACAATGGAGTTGTGAACTGAGTCCCAGGTTGTGACTACAGATTAAGACCCATTTCTCCACCCTTTTACTTAATTGTCCATTTCAAGTTCCTTTGAAATAGTTTAACCAAGACTAGTTGTCCTGCTTGTAGTTCTGTTGCCACTAACGATTCCTGGTACTAAAATAGAATGGGTTTTGCCCGTTTCTCCCAGCAGAGGAACCTGCCACGCCAATGATGCCACCGATTGGTCTCAAGGCCATCGTGTTGTCGCCGTCCACCATTGTATTGACATGGGCTGATAACACCCTCGGCAAGAGTCAGAAGATAACAGATAACAGGTATTACACTGTGCGATACACACCACTACCGAGCCACAACCGGCGACCGAGGCAGCTCAACTCCACCGATCTCAACGCCCATGTTGATGGACTCAAGCCAAACACTCAGTATGAGTTCTCAGTCAAGGTCATCAAAGGTCGCAGACAGAGCACCTGGAGTATGAGTGTCGTCAACACAACACAAGAATCAGGTACGTGAAAAGTAGGATTACTGGCTTGTATATTGCCAATGTTGAAAATATGTTTGCTTACAAAAGTGAAAAGAAAGCAACAATCCTTGTAGATTTTCTTTCATAACCAAAACCATACAGTGCTTGCCCTTAACCCTGAGAAGCTGCAGGCCATAAGTAGCCAGAACCAATTACGATCTTGTGGGTCGTGATCAGAATGTTTTGGCGTTAATGTTTTCACTAAAATAGTAATTCCTATCAAACAAAAATATCATGTTTTTGGGGGGTTTTATTGGGGATGCAAAAGCTGCCAACTGTAAACCAAAAGCTGTGGGTCCAAGTGGGCTTTAGTCAGCTTCAGGCCTGAGGACCAACATTAGATTCAAACACTGATAGCACTAGCTGATATAAACTATAATTCCTGACTAGAACAGGTCCCTTCCCGTCTGTACTGGTCGAAAGAGGATCAGAACGGTTTACTCGGTTCATGTGAGTCAGTCTATAAGCTGACTTTGGTTTCGGTATCTGTCACCAGATTGTCTGGTCCAAGTCCACAATCATAGCTGGAACATTGTTGACGGACATTTTACAAAACATAAAACGCTTCAGTTAAATGGCTAAAGTAAAAGTAAAATGTCTTTTACTAGATTCCAGCTGAAAAAAATGTTTTAATAATGGCTGATGGAATCTGAACAGATGGAACTCTGCGTAATGGTTAAAGTGTCACGTCATCATAATGAAGGCCCAGGTTCAATCCCCTACACGGGAACCATGTGTGAAGCCCACTGTGATATTGCTGGAATATTGCTGAAAGCTCTTTCACTCACTCGTCTCTTCCAGCACCTGGATCTGAGCCAAGAGACTTGACACCAGTGGCTGTGGAGGGCAACCCCCTTGCTGTCACCCTCAACTGGCAACCCCCCCAGAAACCCAATGGTTTAATCACAGGTAAGCCGTCAAGTGTTCGCTCTTCGAAAACAGGAATCAGAATCTTAGTACATGATATAGGGGTGTGACGATACACTCACCTTGCCTATCAATACACATCAAAATACTTTCATCACATAAATACAAATATGATACAACATTGTTCAAATCTTTCGATACTTTCTCCTTGCTCCATGGCTTTGCTCTATTAAGTAAATCATTTATGTTTTACTCCAATGATTCAGGTATATTTTCTTATTTTGCCAAGTCAGCATTTTGTTTAGTGAGCTTCTAATTAACGTGAAATGTTTCACCCTGATACCTAGCCTCACTGAAGATCAAGATTTCAAAGTGATCTTAGCATTAACTCCTGTGACGACTGGTGTAGCGCTAAGGCTGTCATGTACAAGGACCCCCTGGGGACTCTGTAGGACATTCTGTCAGGTTCACAATCAGACAATGAGAATAAAGGCCTTGAATTTCTCAGTACGAGTGAGTGAAGTTTGTCACATATCTGTATCTTGAAAACAATTTTGAATCATTTGTGAATGTGGACAATTACACATGTGCAGAGTCATTTCTGAGAATGATGGCATTTAAGCCAAAAACGGAAACCACAAAGGAATGTTTATGCTCTTTGAGGATTTAATAAATAAATAAATAAATAAATAAATAAATAAATAAATAAATATTTGTCCCCTTTGAGGATTCCCGAAATAAACAAATATTTTGTGCTCTTTGAAGATGTCCTAAATGAATTAATATTTTGTTCTTTTTGAGTATTTCCTAAATGAGTGAGTGAGTGAGTGAATAATCTGATTGGCTGAAGCACTATGCATTCTTCATTTTAGATTGTTTAATCGTAGTACACTCCTTTGCTCAATTATAGAACATCTGAAGTGTTCCTGTGTCCGAGATATTGACCCAGAGACCCACATGCACTATTTTTTAAAAATCAAAACAAAGAAAACATGAAGCTAGACTGTCATGCGTCATCTCGTTTGATAACTTCTGATGTATTGGTGGAACAGTGAATCGTGACACCCCTAACACTGATTTTTCCAACCTGTTCATGTACACCATTATATCTTTTCCTGCCATCCCTCTACAGAAACAAGAGGTATGCTATTCCCAACCACAGTCTCAGTGTGCCTGTGTCTGTTTGTCTGTGTCCATGTCTGTCCGTCTGTATCTGTTAGTCCATGTCATCTCCCATAATGCACCCCTGTGGAGTAGGTACAACTTCCTGTTTCCCATGGTGCAACTTGCTCTTTTCACAGATTCTGCTGTTTTTCCAAACTTAGATTGGCGGTGTCAGTGTCGTCTAATACAGAGGTCACAATTGCAGGAACTGCAGCAAATTTGCAGCAGAAAGGATTTCCAAAGGATTGGTAGCAGTTCCACAACTGATTAAACAGAAATGATTTCCTGACAGTACCCTACAAAAAGCCAACCAATGTTTTGCAGAAAAAGTTCCTTTATATTTTGAGTCTGAGAAAGCCGTTTTTTTTTTTGCTTTTCAAAACCTCTATCATTATCATTCTTTTCAGAACTTTAGGAAAAAAGGAAAAATGTCAACAACAAAAATCAGAAAAAAATTAATAATAATGATTTTTTTATATATACAAATGCGATAAAGACCTTTATTTCTCCTTGACTTTTATTTGGTGTATTCTGGATGATTTGTGCTCTGTAGGTGTTCACTTTGTTCAATGGTTTAGAGGTAGACATTTACTCTTGTTGGTATTTTCATGCACATATCGTGTGTGGTCTCACTTGTCGCACTCGTGTCAGTGGTAATCAGTCACACTAGCTGTCGTACTCTCCCTGCAAGTCGCTGTCGTACACACTCTGTTCCTCGTCCCACAGAATACGCGAATATATGTGGAAAAAAATAACTTTGGGAAAGTAATATACACAACGGAAACTTCAGAAAAGCCGCAAACAAGTTTGTAAATATGATGTTCTGTTTAGGTGAGTGAGTGAGTGAGTTTTAGTTTTACGCCGCACTCAGCAATATTCCAGCTATATGGCGGCGTCTGTTTAGGTAGTGAAGGGACAAAATCTTGTATTTTTATGTTATTGTGAAACAGTTTATTTATTAAATCTCTGCGTTATTGTGAAACAGTTTATTTATCGGAAATCATCAGTCGTTCTGTGTTATCATGAAACAGTTTATTTCTGAGAAATCATTAATTCTACTATGTCCTTATAAAACAGTTTATTTATTGGAAATCATTAATTCTGCTACGTTATTATAAAACAGTTTATTTATCGGAAATCATTAATTGTTCTGTTTTATCATGAAACAGTTTATTTGAGAGAAATCATTAATTCTACTATGTCCTTATGAAACAGTTTATTTTTTGGAAATCATTAATTCTACTACGTTATTATAAAACAGTTTATTTATTGGAAATCATGAATGTACTATGTTACTGTTTTAGAAAACCATTTTATTTTAAGTATTATCTTGATTTAAGTTTGCAAGCATTGCAGTACAAGCAATATAGTCTTTAGCTCTAGTCACATTTACCATCTTTCTCTCACGAGTTATGTACGAGTCAGAAAACACAAACACATCAAACATATATTATTTTCTGTTTACTAGCGAAGAAATATCGGAAATGACCTTGTTTGACCTGATACTTGTTGGCATCAAATTGAGGTCAAAATTACAAAAGCTGAAAAACGCTTGTGAAACGTCAAATTTTTTTTCTTTTTTTTTCTTGATGCTAAAATGCTAAAAAATATTTAAATTAACTTTTCTTTTTTCTTTCAGGGTACCTGATATTTTACACAACCGACTCCAACCAGGCAGACAGAGACTGGGTTCTAGAAGGGGTGGTTGGAGATAAGTTGTCCACAGTCATCAGCGACCTGACGCCCGACACAACCTACTACTTTAAAGTTCAGGCTCGGAATCGGAAAGGCTACGGACCTATGTCGGAAACTAAGATCTACAAAACACCCAAAAGTGAGTCTGGGGCTAGGTTACCAGGGAACAGATCTGTGAAGATCAGGGTTAGAATTGGTCTTCAGCAACCCATGCTTGCTGTAAGAGGTGACTAATAAGATTGAATGATCAGGTTCATTTACATTTCCTCGTGTCCGAACTGTGTAGATGTTGATTAGTGCAGACTCAGTTATTGACAACCATCAGACATACAGATTGAATATTGCTGAGTGCAGCTTCAACAACAAGCACATGGGAACTTTGTCCATTGAAATCTTGAATTGCATTTGTTAAAATCATGGATTCTTTTGGCAGAAGTTATGGTTTGTCTTTGAAAATGATAAATTGTGCCTGATAAAAACATGATTTATGATTATGACATGAAGTGCATCTATTGAAATTACCAAGTATTTTCTACCATTATGAACTGAATAATTTGTTGAAATTTATTGTTTGTTTCTTATATCATTATATGCACCTGTTTAAATAATGCACTGTTCCTTGGCACCATGAACTGGGAGTCGTTATTCACGTGTTGACATAAACAGCATCTGTAGAAATCATTTCTCATACTTGTTGACATCCACTACATCTGTTGCATACTTCGTTTGGAATCATGATGGTAAATGTTAGTGTTATTTCTACTGGCATACTTGTTTATGGTTTACTGATTAAGGTATTTTGTTCAATATTAGTTTCTAGATGTGTGGAAATTGTAGGAAATTACCTTTGGCTGTAATGAAGAATTACTGTCGCCATGTTGAAAAGCTGATCATTAATTCAAGGATTACTAACTTACATTATGACAATAAATAGGGATTCTTATTTTTCAAACATACCCCCAGAAATATAAATAATATACACAATTCTCAAATGATGGGAAAAGAGTGAAAATCTAGCTGTAATGCTGTTGTCTCATTTGTCTCTTAGTCGACCAGGCAGCCATGACAGATTCTAACGAACAGGGTGGCTTGTCCATGAACATCATCATTATCATCATCGCGGTTGCCGTGGGGATAATCTTCTGTATCATCATCATTGTGGTCAGTGTGCTTCTGTGCAAGAAACGTGACGCTCAGCGCCAGGATATCAGAAGGTGAGGGGATGGTAGATGAATGTGGCTCTAATCTTCTATTCTTCTATGACCCATCCTATATTTATGTACAAAGTGAGTGACCCCCCACCCCCTGCATGGTGTCATGTAGAAATTTTCTAGTAAAATTCTTTTATATTTAATGAACAAAATTACTGCCCCCCTTCCTTGCACATGTGTACAGAATTGATGACTCTCTACCCTCCAGTACAAAAAGGGTGACCCTCATTTAAATCATCATCACCCCCTGACCATTACTTTTGAATGGTCCCTTACAACAAAATCAACTTCAATATTTCAAAGCTTATAATTCAACTGGAGGCGGTGGCATGGTCTAGAGGTTAAAGCGATGGCTCATGACACCAATGGCCATTGTTTAATTCTTCACATGAGTGAAGCCTGTTTCTGGTGTACCGACCATGATATACAGGACAATTTTTATGGATAGCAACTTCTTGAGTTTATTTTCACGACGTTTCGGGGCTTATCCTAGCCCCCTCATCAGGTTGAGCTGAACTCAACATTAAGGCTAACTGTTAACTCTGCCCATGACCTCACAATGCTTATGACGTCACAATGCTATGACAACATGATACCAGTAGCTAACAGGAATGCTATGACAACATAATAAAATTAGTAGTGAATGGTTACAACTAACCTGATTTATAGAATGAATACATCTTATTTTGTATATATAGTAGTGTTGAAGGATTAAATTAGAAATGACAGATCATTATTGTATCAAATTGTAAGTTTGGACATGTACAAAGATTTTTGATAAATGTGTTGCATGTATAGCATGTAAAGTAATACTATTAACAGTACACAGAAGTTATTCATCATCCATGGGATAAGCCCCGAAACGTCATGAAAATAAACTCAAGAAGTTAGTTACTATCCATAAAAATTGTCCTGTATTGCTACGCCAACTTCTAAATGCCTTTGAAGAATCATACCATGATATATCTGGAATATTGCTGAAATCAGTGTAATACTTCAGCACTGATTCCTCTGATCTGACTTCCTAGCTATAAGTCCCCGAACAAGCCGTTGAAGGGGATCCCGAAGGATGTGAAGCCTCCAGACCTGTGGATCCATCAACCCAACCACATGGAGATGGGAAAGATGGACAAGTCCCAGCGGAGTGAGTCCAACATGTCCGTCGCCACCAGCACACTACGGCGGTCGTCACGCGGATCCTCGGACCGGCTCGACGAGTTCCCTCCTGGTCTGGACATCATGGACAAGCGGAGGAACTCTTTTGTTGGTGAGTATTTAAAATACAGCAGTTCTGGAAACAATGTGAAGGACAAACATTTTAAAAAGTTGTTTGCAAACCTATTGACTCGAAAAATATTGAAATGTGAAACTTATAGAAAGGTTAAAGGCTGTAAGGTTTTGAATACTCAGACAGGAAATGTGCAAAATGTCATAAAATCAAACTATCGGCCATTTTGAAAATGAATTACAGCGTTGAAAATAATATGTTGAAAGAGAGAGTGTGAGTTAATGGTGATATTTGTCTCCAACGGGAGAGAGACCGTTTGTTTTAATGGTGATATTTGTCTCCTGCAGGGGAGAGTGGGTACCCTTCAAGTGGGGAGGAGAGGTACCAGCCTTCACATCAGAGAAGTATCGTCCGTCCCAAGCCCATCACCATCCCCGTGGATGCACAGCCGCTTCAGAAAGAACGTACGTCTTTGTCATCATCACAGCACAGAAGCATTTTGAAATTGTGGGCAATGGGGATAGCTTAATAATTAAACTGTAAGCTCATCACATCGAAGACCCAGGTTTGATTCCCCATATGGGTTCAGTGGGTAAAGCCCATTTTTAGTATCCCTCATCGTGATACTGCTGGAATATTGCCAAAAGCAATATAAAACTCATCTCACTCACTTTTGGAAATTTTGGTACAAGACATTCCTGTCGATTTCAAATGTGTAATATATTGTCAGCATGTGAAGGAAGATGGGTTTTTTTACCAAATCACTGTATATTTCACAGTAACTGAAACACCTCATTTCAGCGTAAAACTTGTTTTCGGGTGATGGGAAAGCCTAATTGTTAAAGCCTCAGCTATTCACATTAAATACTTGGATCCCGTTTCACAAAGATCTCGTAAGTATAAGATTTCGTAACTTTTCTCATAGCATTCATACTTACTGTGTTACAGTATAGTAGGTACGAATGCTACAAGAAAAGTTATGAGATCTTAGGTTTGAGATTTTTGTGAAACAGGGCCCTAGACCTAGATTTTCGAAGCTCTCTTAGTGCTAAGATTGTCATATGTTAATGTTAATGTATGGCACTTACGACTATCTTAGCGCTAAGAGAGCTTCGAAAATCTTGGTTCTGGGTGAGTGAGGTCAGTTTACACCATTTTGAGAAACATTCTAGCAGTAATTCAGTGCATGGTTTTCACGCATTGTACCCATGTGGGTCCTGGGTCTTCAGCATAATGGGTAGTGGCTACCCTGCAACACATTTAGAAGACATTAAGACTCAATTCACACCAAGCTGTTAACACCCAGTCACAAGTGGGCTTGATCCCGTCCCCTCAAGCTCACAGGTTTGAACACTAGCCCAGAGCCTTAGCCAGCTCACCCACCATGCCGTCAGAGTTGATAACTTGTTTCATTTCCCTACAGTGTGTCTTCTCTAACTGCGCAGCATAACCTTTGGTACCTTTTGAAATCTTCAACTGTCTTTACATCCATCCATTTTACCTTCAGCGGTTGCCACGGTAACAGCATTACCAAATGGTCACATTACCCAAATGATTGACCCTCGAGATGTCGGAGGTCATCCAATGAGACCTGTATACCCTCGAACCCAGTACAACACACAATACACCTCAACGCCCCGTGTTAACGCAGGGGACATACCACAGTCAAGCTCAAGTGAGTATTAAATCTGAAATTGCAATTTTTTAAAAAATTCTTTTTCGATGTTTATTTTAACATTTCAATTTGCGAATTTCTTTGAAATCTGATTCAATTTTGATGTTCTTCAATAATTTTAAAATCATTTTGATTTGATTTGTTCAATATTTTGTCGATATGTTTCCATTTTAATCATGTTCCAGTTTACTGACTTTTAAAGCATCTTCACAGGCTAACACATTTCCCACTTAATAATTTGCTTGATTCAATTTTCAAATTTTGCACCCACCTGTAACGGACTGTAACAAATATATGCTTTTTGGATTAAAATATGTTTAATACTCTTGAACAGAAAAAAGAAAAAAATGAAATAATTTGTTGTGGTCCAGTAGTTTCCATTCAGTGTTTCCTGCATGATGTCACCCTGCTTTTGAGTAATAATGTTCTGTTGCCATGACAACCCTGGATCCAATCATCAGTCGTTTCAGAACTGACCTAACGATCTCTCTTATCACTAACAGTGCACAGATTTTCTATTGCTCAGAAGAATGATTTGATTGGATGGCTATTTTTAACATCAGGCTGTTTTCTAATGAATCTGTTGATATGCATGGGTCCAGGATATTGATCAGAATAGAATGGGTGAAAAATACCCTTCCTACAGAAGTATGGGTATTAACTGGTTACTGAAGTTTATGGATAGGTGTAAAGCTAATAATTATTAGTCATAACTGACTGCAAAATATTTTGACAACTTTCTAAAAGTATGAATGACAGTTGATGTTTTGGTAAAATTACAGAAATGGTTGAAGGAATTATTAAGCATTATAGGTAATGTACAGTGCAATAAACCAAGATGGAAATGCATACTGTTATTTGTATTTCTCTTGTATTAATGAAAACATTACTATCAGTATCAGAATAGCCACAGACAGAGCTCTGGCAACATTGGACATACGTTTTTCAAGATGAAATAATTATTGGTCAACAGAACCAAGAGCCATGTCATGAAATGAGCTCTGATAGAACTAATATTGGTGTTTGAATGAGGTAATCTTGCATGATGGTTTTGAGGACTTTTAAAACGTGTTCCGCTACCTTTATAGGAATATATTGTTTTCAAATCTGCAGTGGTGATTAGAGTTCTGTTCTGTTTCAAAAGATTTGGTTGAAACTTTTTGATTGGGAATATATTGTATAAAAATGATAATAATAATAATATGGATTTGCAAAATAGTAATAATCAGCAGTGGTGATTAAGGGTTTAATGTGTTTAAACACTTTGGTTGGTAAGCGAAACTAAAACAAAATGAATCATGAAAATTTATGCAGTTTCAATGATCACTGTGGCTACTCTGATGAGTAATGACTAAAATATTCAATGTGATGCTTTATAACTTTGTTCACTTTTATTAAGAGGAAGACTAATGCAAGTAATTTTTCTAGCGTGTGCGTGTGTTGTGTTTGTGGCATGATTTGTTTGTTTTCCTCGTCAGCTAAAGCCATGTCATCATTGAGCGAAGACGAGTGTGTGGGCTATCCCCCTGACGTGTTTGAAGACTCCTACGCCAGTAGAATAGGCTATGGCATGTATTTCTACTTTACTTCTTCTCAAAACAACAGAGATGCCGATTACAGTGAGTTCCTGCAGAAATTCTGCTGAAATTGTCTTAATTTTTGCAGAAATTCTGGGGAAATTAGCAGAAATTCTGGGGAAATTGCCAGAAATTTTGCAGAAATTGTTGGCACGCACTATTCAGCACATTTTGCACTTACATGCATCTTACATTTAACCAGGGGATTAATAATCTGCTCAATTTTTGTCTTTAAGTATTGATACACCTAGAGAACACTCACATCTTACACTTTTAGTTCCTTAGATACCTGCATGAAGCATTCACAGTTAAGGTTTGTATTTCTGTCCCGTTTCCCTCATACACCCATTTTATGTGTTTTCCATTTTCCTTCATCTGGATGTATTTTGAAGAATTTATGGATAGGTGTTGCTGACAGATCACCCAATTGGGCATAAGGCAGGGATAGCTATTTTCTCTGTACTTGTCGATAACAGTTCTCGACAAGGTGTGACATTTAAATTTCCTTATCAACATTAATGTTAAGAGATATTTCATCCTCAAATTTTAGTGAAACATATCATTCTTTAATTTCATGATGTGGGGAGCCATAACTTGTATTTCAGGAAAGATTATTAGGTTTGGCTTGCATGGCCTCTATTTCATTGCTACATATTCTCACAAAAACTTTTAACAAAAGGCTGGAATAGCATCAGTTCTTTGTTCTGAGACTGAACAGCGCCAAGTTGGGAATATTATGATTACATATGTTCTATCAATATGCTTGACAGGTAAGTATATGAATTGACACTTAAACTCCATGAGACACATATCAGCGTTACTTCACAGTGTTTATACGTTCCTCCACCACCCATGTGCAGTATTGATGCCATCAGTCAATCAGTCTTAAAGACAGGTGCAGTCAACATTTCAGTCTACTCACTGGTCAGCTCACATTATAGCTCAATGGCTATAGCCAGAGCTCCAGATAAGGTGCATATTTACATATTTTATGCAATAAAAATCACATTTACTCACTTAATTACAAATCTGGGAGTACAAGAAAATGTACAAGAATCACTTATGACCCAATAGGCCTATAATGCTGCAGGAGTCATGTGACTTCTATGGTGTATATTTAAAAATGGCTGCCAACTATTTGGCAATATAAGAAATTACTGAAAGCAATTATATTTATATATAAAGTATATATTGCTTTATATACAGTATAGTATATAGTACAGTATATATTATAAGTGCTCATTACCTTATAAGGATAAGACACTCGTGGTGAATATGTATTTGGGGTGATGGAGAGAATGTGTTAGGACTGTGAGGTATTGTTGACAAACAAAACATGACAGTTCCTGTACCAAGGTTGATTATTGTGCTATAGACTTGTGTGCAAAGCGATTAACTTTGTCCCTATGTCCATTGTCTCCAGTTGTGTATGTCACCAAGTCACATGACCCATGTGTCTGTTGGTTGTCGATGAAATGGGTTAGCTCCCATGTGGTAGCTGAGTGTTCTAGACATATAATCATAGCAAAAATGCTTTGACCCCACTCATTTGCATGTGACCCCATCATACTGACTCCTCCCACCAGTTATAACATCTCTTGTCCCGCCCCTTCCCATCTACAGAATCACCAAACTGCATGAGAACAGTCTCATCGTCCAAAATCTGTCGAGTGGATTTGTCTCTGTTCCTAACAAGCTGAAATTTCATGAAAAGAGATGACAAGTCAGTTCACAACTTAACTTCAACATCGGAAAGATTTTTAAATTGGGAAAAAAGGTCATGTGACAAAGGGAGGTAACTGTGATCATGCTTAATTCCAGGCCCTATCTCATCAGAATCACCAACCCCATATGATCAGCAAGCAAATACATTCGCTGAGTCAACAAGTGGGGTGGTTTCCTCAGAGGCCTTGAAGGTTTCGCTGGGGCGTACCCCCAACCCGCTGCGGAGCTTTGCCCTCCCTGGCCCCCCCTCCCCAGGAGCTACCCCACCCAGACACATAGGTAGGAGTCATGGAACACTCAGCTGCCACGGTTGCCAGGCAACAAAGCCATGGACCATTTGACATGGTGGAAGTGGGATCTTTTTCTTTTCAATTATTTTGAACATAAGAAACCCAAAATACTTGTCAAGTTAAGTCTTGTGGAAGCAAATATGTGAAAATAATAACTTTTGTTTGTCGCCACAATCCCAAGAAGCATCATTAGAAAAGCTGCGACGTTGTTCAACACAATAATGCAATATGAGCTACACTGAATCCCTAAAGCGGTATTCTGTTCATGGCTATGGCACTCCTCTTTTGGGGTTTATGGAATAAATAGTGCCAACAATTTGCATGTTCCACAAAATCTTCAAGAGACTTTCAGGGTAGAGGGACAGATAATACATGCAAATATTCAGTTCACGGAAAATGAAAATACATTCACAGAATTTTAAATATTTTTCTATGTTAGAAAGACTTTGAAAAGTTTGTTTTATGATTTTTCATCTTTATGGTATTTTTTATGTATATACACATTCTTGAAGTATTTTAATTCTTGATAGTGATAGAGTGAGTGAGTGAGTGTAGTTTTATGCTGCAATCAGCAATACTCCACCTATATGGTGGTGGTCTGTAAGTAATCAAGTCTGGACCAGACAGCATCAACATCATGAACATCGATGAGAGAGATGGTAAAAGTTAGGGGGTCATTCAACATTCTATTTGTTTTCGCCTGATACTACAAAAACTAAACTGCTTTTCAGCAAACTGAAACTGTATTTTTTTTAATCACATGGTTTGGGACTTATTTCATTACATTTCAACAAAGACCTTCCAAAATTTAGCTTTAAGATTGCTGTGTGGGAAGGGGCCCTGCTCCCTTTCATAGATTGAAATACTTTTGAAATGAGAAATTCAGAAATAAGAATAATTGGTCTTATTATGCACTTACAGGAATTGTAACCAAGGTGTGTATTTTTCTTGCAGTTAAGCCACAGCCTAATCTAAGTCCTTACAAGAAGCCCACTCCACCAATCACCGCTGGACCCATCAAATCTCGGTCTCCACTTCCACTCATCACTTCCAAAGCGCCAGATGTGACGCTCAAAGCTGGAAAAACTGGCAAAGAAGACAATGGCATGGAGGTTTGTTTGTTTATGTCACACTCAACTTAATCCCAGCTATATGGCGCTGCCAGTTTTGTTAATAATTGAGTCTGAACCCAACAATCCTGTGATTGACAGCATGAGCAACAAGCATGGGTTGCCGAAGATCAATTCTGCCTGGGATCTTAGTGGGGAACAGACATGGTGGGCTGAATTCTATTGTGAAACTCTACAGGATTCTTGATATGTGTGATGGCGATAGGGTAGCCTAGTGGTTAAGGCATTCGCTCATCAAACGAAAGACCGAGTTTGATTCCCCACATGTATACATTGTGTTAAGCCTATTTCTGGTGTCCCCCGCCATGATATTGCTGGAATATTGCTAAAAGGCATGTAAAGTTAGGTATCGGGCTAACTGTTCCCGCAGCCAAGTGCCTACCCGGACAACTGTTCCCCAACTACTGCCCCTTGGCTATCTGCCCTCACAGCACCCTATCAACTGTGCCCCCTGGACAATTGCCCCGTAGGACAAGTGCCCCATTCATTTATTGACCTATGTGATGAAGATTTTTGTGAAATGTAATGAGACTATAGTTTGATATGTATCTCCGTCTCTTTCAGAAATCTCTGAGTACCGAGGAGCTAACAGCAGAAATGGCCAACTTGGAGGGCCTGATGAAAGATCTGAACGCTATCACACAGCAAGAGTTTGAATGCTAGCAATGACAAGTGTGCTGCTATAGCGTGTTAATATTGTTATGTATGTATTTATATTTCAATACTACTGTGACAGGACACAGCCTCAGTCCGTGGCTTTCAATTGGATGTGTAGCCAGGTTACTATGACGACAGCATTTATGGTACTCGGCATACGTGTACTACTTATCGGACAATTTGTTATACAATGGGGACTCCATAGCAGAGACAAAGACATGTCTCCAATATTTCACAAGTCATTTCTGCTGAAGGGCTCAAGAAAAGATTTCTGCGTGTGGAGTGTATTGAAATGGGACACTGGTACAGTGAGGTTTGGAGATGACTTTTCACAGCAAAGGATTACATTCACAAGCGAAGATTATTGGCCGACTTTCTGATGTAGTTGATTCAGTTATCTCCCTTTGCTACCTTTTCCCTCGTTGTGTCGCTACCTGTTTGGTTGTGAAATTCCGTCAAGCTGTAGTGGAAAATGTCACGTGTGCAGTATTAGCAAAGGGAGATAATTCTGAGAGAAGACAGTGGTGCTATTTGTGTCACAACTACCCAGAACGTCTGTCAGTTGAAGACTTGGAAAAACAGCAACTGCCTTATCAACAAAACACTTTGTATATGTTTTAGAAATGCTGGCCATCTAGCTGAGCAATATTTGATCAACTGCTGAATTTCTTTCAAGAATGCCACCATATTTCCTTCGAACATCTGAGTTTTTCGATAATGGGATGTATATATCCTGGGGATATCAAGAAATATTTTGTGACAGTTTGAACAAGAAACATATATTGACATGGCTTATGAGGGACCAAAGACATATTATTGTTATTGATATTATTATTTTATTTTGTATCTGCGAAATGAATCAATCAATGTCTTGAAAGTGTGAATGACGGAAGTACTTCAGTGTGGTGTAAAATCCTCTGCAGAAAGATGCCAAAATTGTTTGGGATGTTTAAGTGAGCACTGAGGCTGGGTTTTTTTTCTTTCTATTTTTTTTTTCCATATAAAACAAAATTTACAAATTTAACTCAGACGTTTTAAGGAAATATGGTGGTCTACAGTTTGAACAAAGGCATCCCAAACATAGGCCAGAGTGCAACAGCGAAACTGTTCCTGGGGTGGAAGATGAATATTCATGATGTTTATCATGCCTGCTGGTCATACCATTTTGTTTTTGGAGTTGCAACATGTTGTATGGTTCACAGTTGAACCACTGACTTCTTGGAAGCTGAACGACAAGTGATCTTGCTCTTCAATATCAAGTCCTAGCAAAAGCAGATGAGTGAAAGTGCAAATTCTCAAAAATCTCAAAATTTCATTTTGACTTTGCAGTATGACCCAACAGGGATGTATGGCCAACCTGAATATATAATGACCCTCTTGACAGGCTGCTGCGGTGTTAAGACGAATCAGCCTTCACCTTTGTATCAATATCACATATAGATTTAGAGGGCCAAAACCAAATATACATATGTCAGCTTGTGTTTACCTATAGTTGACTAACGATCTTCCACCACAGCCCTTGTGTTTTGTACCGACGCCAAAGTAACTACGGCACTCCCATTTTGTATGAAATTGCTTTCATGGATCATGACCCTTGTACATACGTTCTCATTGTGTATTGACTACTTGAAAAATATCTGACCAAAAACCTGCCTGTAGCTGATTAGCCGCTCTACAGATATCATTGTTGTCTTCATTTTGAAGTCCATTTTGTTGTCGTTTATACAAGTGTTTTGTAAATGAGCATTTTAAGATGCCAAGTGTCGGTTTTCATATACTTTGTAGTAATGGTCAAAAATAATACACGATTTTAGTTGCATTGGATCTTTTGTATTTTGCAAGGTCAACAAGTAATTCTTTCAATTTATTTTTTTTCACAATTTTTATGGATTCATTTGTCATCATATTTTACCCCTCTATTACTCTGTTATTTATGCCATATGAACAAAGTGAAGAATACCTCAAACATATATGTTTTTCTCTAGTGTTTATTTAGCATGGCATGTCTATAAAAGTTTTATTTTGAACATAATGTACAGACAATGATGTTGAAGAATTTTAGAAAAATGTGAATTCTGTATACATAGGAAGAGGCATAAAATGGTTGATGGCTCTTTGAAAATGTTTTAAAATAACCATTCAGTGTTCTTATGTTCAGTTATTCTGTTGTGGTGACCAGCATTGGTCAGCAAATTTGCTTATGAAGAGTATGTAATAATGATTTTGAACTGCTTAAGACAAAAGAGGCACATATATATTTGACATCAGCCGGACTCTCACCTTCAGATATTCATTAAGTTTCAACCCTAAAGAATCTAATCATCAAAATATTTTATTTGAAGTTATTGATTCTTTTCATAAATTACATCAAAATATGAAGAGAGATTGTAATGAACGGTAGTATCTTTCTCTTCTAGTTGGAAGAATAATTTCTTCTCAAGACTACAGGGATTAGCTCCTGCAACAGCTTAGTATTCTAAACTTGTCCCATAACTGAAAATTGTGTCCATAGCAACAAAATACATACTGTAGTGAGCATGAAAAATATCCTGTTGTAATAAAGTACAACTAATTACAGTGCCCACCGTTGTTTCCATAGCAACACGTTATGTATTTTAAAGGTGAACGTGGAAATATGCTGTGCTGTTGTTATAAAGAACAGCTGATTATATTAATGCGTGATTAATGGATTTATTCCACTGATCGAAGGCATGTTAAGTAGATGCATGCTAGAAGCAATAACATTCTTGCCTTATTTCGAAATGGAAACAAAATTCAACATGGCGATTATTACAATGGTGTATTTTCCGTTTAATTTTCGGCTTAAGTAATCAAAGAATGAAAGAATGGCTAAGTTACAAAATAAAAGCAAATTTTATAGCTTAATTTTCTTAACTTTTAAGAAAGATATTTTAGAAGGAATCATATTTTAAGGTTTTTGTTTGTGAAGTGATATTGTACTTAAAGTTGTTTTTTTAGAATTTATTGTCTCAGGAGATTTTACCACAACCAAAATAAATAGTGATTGAGTTAAAGTTTAAAGTCACATTGACAGTATTTTAACCATATCGTGACTATCCAAAACATGAAACAGATGTAAGGTTGTCACGCCCTTACGTATTGAGTGTGTTGAGAAACGTGTTTTTTTATGGCCTTACAATATGTGTGAGATGTTTCTATAAGTCACAAACAAGCATTAGCGAGCCGATGTCCAAAGCAATCTTTATTTTCAGAGTGACCTTGACGCCTCAGCTGCCTCTGCATGTGCATGGAGCAACCAATAACTTATTATGATACAATTTGTACATGTTTATCAACTTGTATTTTTTATACAAGTTACAAACAATTGCTTATGAGTTGACTTTGTGTACTATGTACTTTTGCTAACTTTTTGTGTGGGCACCATTTCATTGTCTTCATGGTGGATGAGCCTCAGCTCTAAATGCTCGGACTTTTTCAAACATTGTCGTTGGACAACATGACCTTAGTGCTAAGACTGATGATATGAGTCCATGTTGAGACAGGGAGGTACAGTCAACTTAGCTAAGATCAATTTGTACAATGGCACCCAGGTTGCTGTTGTACAAAATAACCTTAGACTACCTTAAGTCTGTGTTAAGACATGTGAGTCAACTTAGCGTTAAGATCACTTTGTACAATGACTCCCAGGTAGCTGTTGTGTTCAAAATAACCTTAGCGCTAATACTACCTTAAGTCTGTGTTAAGACATGTGAGTCAACTTAGCGCTAAGATCACTTTGTACAATGGCACCCAGATCATCAATGTACTTTGAAAGGAAACTTATAAAGCATTTCTGAAAAAGAGAAAGTGTCAGGGAAAAACCTATTTTGATACTTGTGGTCAGGGTATTTTGTTGAAGTCTTTTCTCAAACAGATTTCTTTTCAAATTTTACAGAATCTTTGTAATGGTGAATGTACGACTCTCATCATGCTTCATACTGTTTTTCCTCTGATAATTATAATTCAGAATGAATGTCTGTATGACATTTGATCATGTTTTAGATATGTAATTGTTTCGTTTCAACAATTTATGTTTCCTGGTAAGAATTACGGTATTTGGTTTAACAGCCTTAATTCCTTATAAGGATTTCAAAACATGATGCAAGTCAGAATGAGGTTTAGGTAATGTGTGGATCAGAAGAGAATTTACTGCTTATCATTTAATTAATATATCAGCTAGGGATTAATCCCATTAGGGGTGTAATAAATTAATATATCAACTAGGGATTAATTCCATTAGGGGTGTAATAAATTAATATATCAGCTAGGGATTAATCCCATTAGGGGTGTAATAAATTAATATATCAACTAGGGATTAATCCCATTAAGGGTGTAATAAATTAATATATCAGCTAGGGATTAATCCCATTAAGGGTGTAATAAATTAATATAAAAGCTAATAAAATAGTCATACATTTTAACTTCTTAAACATTAAAAATATAATAATAATAGAGTAAGATATTTAATGACAACTTTTTTCAAACCTTATTTCATGTTATTGTGGTTAGTGGCTTTCAGAGATTGTGTTTAAACCTTGCACATAGTTAGGTCCCTAAATCATTGTAGAGATCTTTCTTATTAGAAAAAAAAATATTGCATTTGTGTAAATTAGCTCTGGTTAGTACAAAAATCCAAACTTTTGAGGTCAATAAAAGATAGCAGAGAGTTTGTTTATTACTCAAGGGCTTAAATGTATCCACCCCCTACATGTATGGCAAGGTCCTGTTTATCTGAGAGAAAATAAGAATAGGTCTCTAAATGTTTGGGGAGATCCTGTTTATCAGAGACAGAAAAAAACTTTTATCAGCGCTGAATGTCATTAGAGATTCTGTTTGTTTCACAAAGTATTTTGACAGGTCCATGAACGTTTTGTGGAGATCTTGCTCATAGTATAAATATCTTTTGTAAAGTCCATAAATGTTTGTATAGGATCATGTTTGGGGCTCAGCATCAATGCATCATCTACATCATCATCACTCTCTCCGACCTGGTCTCCATCGCAGTTGCCATGGCAACTGCAGACACCGGAATCTGGGTGTGGTACTGAACAGCTTTTGTATGCTCCGTGACCTGGACGTGGACAGATCAGACTCATCAGAGAGAATAAACAAAAAACATATCAGAACATGTGGTTGTGTCTTCTTTTGTTAGTTTGTTTGTTTGTTTAATGCCACACTCAGCAATATTCTAGCTATATGGCAGTAATCTGTGAGTGAGTTTAGTTTAGTTTTACTCCACACTCAGCAATATAGCTATATGACAGTAATCTGTGGGTGAGTTTTATTTTATGCCACACTCAGCAATATAGCTATATGGCAGTAATCTGTGAGTGAGTGAGTTTTGTTTTATGCCACACTCAGCAATATAGCTATATGGCAGTGATCTGTGAGTGAGTTTTATTTTATGCCACACTCAGCAATATAGCTATATGGCAGTGATCTGTGAGTTTTGTTTTATGCCACACTCCGCAATATAGCTATATGGCAGTGATCTGTGAGTGAGTTTTGTTTTATGCCACACTCAGCAATATAGCTATATGGCAGTGATCTGTGAGTGAGTGAGTTTTGTTTTATGCCACACTCCGCAATATAGCTATATGGCAGTGATCTGTGAGTTAGTTTTGTTTAATGCCACACTCAGCAATATAGCTATATGGCAGTGATCTGTGAGTGAGTTTTGTTTTATGCCACACTCAGCAATATAGCTATATGGCAGTGATCTGTGAGTGAGTGAGTTTTGTTTTATGCCACACTCCGCAATATAGCTATATGGCAGTGATCTGTGAGTTAGTTTTGTTTAATGCCACACTCAGCAATATAGCTATATGGCAGTGATCTGTGAGTGAGTTTTGTTTTATGCCACACTCAGCAATATAGCTATATGGCAGTAATCTGTGAGTGAGTGAGTTTTGTTTTATGCCACACTCAGCAATATAGCTATATGGCAGTGATCTGTGAGTTAGTTTTGTTTTATGCCACACTCAGCAATATAGCTATATGGCAGTGATCTGTGAGTGAGTGAGTTTTGTTATATGCCACACTCGTATAGCTATATGACAGTGGTCAGTAAATATTCAAGTCTGACCAGATTTTCCAGTGATCGATAGCATGAGCATGGATTTGTGCAATGGGGAATCAATGATCTGTCAGTAAGAAAGCGAGTCTGGACATGACAATCAAGTGACTGACATCATGAACATAAATGAACGTAATATGTTAGATGATGAAATTTATTAACCAGGTCAGTGGGTCTCATGATCCGATCCCATTATTCACCTTTTTTGACAAATATGGCCCCTAGAGAAATGAATCAGACAATCCAGTGATGGGTATGGGTATGGATGGTTGCTGAGGGCATCTGAGCTCAGTGTTGTTTTACACTTGTCAGTCATAATGGGAGGTGGGGTTCACTGGTCAGTGGTGGACACCATCCCCCCCTAGCACTGTACACTGTTAGTCATGATAGGACATAGGGATCACTGGTCAGTGGTGGACACCATCCACCCCTGTACTGTACACTGTTAGTCATGATAGGAGGTAGCGTTCACTGGTCAGTGGTGGACACCATCCACCCCTGTACTGTACACTGTCAGTCATAATGGGAGATGGGGTTCACTGGTCAGTGGTGGACACCATCCACCCCTGTACTGTACACTGTCAGTCATGATAGGAGGTAGGGATCACTGGTCAGTGGTGCACACAATCCACCCCTGTACCTTACACACCATCCACCCCTGTACTGTACACTGTCAGTCATGATAGGAGATAGGGATCACTGGTCAGTGGTGCACACCATCCACCCCTGTACTGTACACTGTCAGTCATGATAGGAGGTAGGGCTCACTGGGCAGTGGTGGACACCATCCACCCCTGTACTGTACACTGTCAGTCATGATAGGAGGTAGGGCTCACTGGTCAGTGGTGGACACCATCCACCCCTGTACTGTACACTGTCAGTCATGATAGGAGGTAGGGATCACTGGTCACTGGTGCACACCATCCACCCCTGCACTGTACACTGTCAGTCATGATAGGAGGTAGTGTTCACTGGGCAGTGGTGGACACCATCCACCCCTGTACTGTACACTGTCAGTCATGATAGGAGGTAGGGCTCACTGGGCAGTGGTGGACACCATCCACCCCTGTACTGTACACTGTCAGTCATGATAGGAGGTAGGGCTCACTGGTCAGTGGTGGACACCATCCACCCCTGTACTGTACACTGTCAGTCATGATAGGAGGTAGGGATCACTGGTCACTGGTGCACACCATCCACCCCTGCACTGTACACTGTCAGTCATGATAGGAGGTAGTGTTCACTGGTCAGTGGTGGACACCATCCACCCCTGTATTGTACACTGTCAGTCATGATTGGAGATAGGGATCACTGGTCAGTGGTGCACACCATCCACCCCTGTACTGTACACTGTCAGTCATGATAGGAGGTAGTGTTCACTGGTCAGTGGTGTACACCATCCACCCCTGTACTGTACACTGTCAGTCATGATAGGAGGTAGGGATCACTGGTCAGTGGTGGACACCATCCACCCCTGTACTGTACACTGTCAGTCATGATTGGAGATAGGGATCACTGGTCAGTGGTGGACACCATCCACCCCTGTACTGTACACTGTCAGTCATGATAGGAGGTAGGGATCACTGGTCAGTGGTGGACACCATCCACCCTAGTACTGTACACTGTTAGTCATGATAGGAGGTAGGGATCACTGGTCAGTGGTGGACACCATCCACCCCTGTACTGTACACTGTCAGTCATGATTGGAGATAGTGCTCACTGGTCAGTGGTGGACACCATCCACCCCTGTACTGTACACTGTCAGTCATGATAGGAGGTAGGGATCACTGGTCAGTGGTGCACACCATCCACCCCTATACTGTACACTGTCAGTCATGGTAGGAGGTAGGGCTCACTGGGCAGTGGTGGACACCATCCACCCCTGTACTGTACACTGTCAGTCATGATAGGAGGTAGTGCTCACTGGTCAGTGGTGGACACCATCCACCCCTGTACTGTACACTGTCAGTCATGATAGGAGGTAGGGATCACTGGTCAGTGGTGGACACCATCCACCCTAGTACTGTACACTGTCAGTCATGGTAGGAGGTAGGGCTCACTGGGCAGTGGTGGACACCATCCACCCCTGTACTGTACACTGTCAGTCATGATAGGAGGTAGGGCTCACTGGTCAGTGGTGGACACCATCCACCCCTGTACTGTACACTGTCAGTCATGATAGGAGGTAGGGCTCACTGGTCAGTGGTGCACACCATCCACCCCTGCACTGTACACTGTCAGTCATGATAGGAGGTAGTGTTCACTGGTCAGTGGTGGACACCATCCACCCCTGTATTGTACACTGTCAGTCATGATTGGAGATAGGGATCACTGGTCAGTGGTGGACACCATCCACCCCTGTACTGTACACTGTCAGTCATGATAGGAGGTAGTGTTCACTGGTCAGTGGTGTACACCATCCACCCCTGTACTGTACACTGTCAGTCATGATTGGAGGTAGGGATCACTGGTCAGTGGTGGACACCATCCACCCTAGTACTGTACACTGTCAGTCATGATAGGAGGTAGTGTTCACTGGTCAGTGGTGGACACCATCCACCCCTGTACTGTACACTGTCAGTCATGATAGGAGGTAGGGCTCACTGGTCAGTGGTGGACACCATCCACCCCTGTACTGTACACTGCCAGTCTTAGTAGGGGGTAGGATTCACTGGTCAGTGTTTGACTCCAGCCATTCTGGTATTGTCCTGTTCCATTTAATGCAGAAGATCTTACAAGGGATCCAAGACTGACAAGGTACATACTCCATTGCAAATGTTCTTTGCAGTGAAACAGGTAAAATGCAGGTAACAGGTAAAATTTACCTGATTTGTTTACTTTTTACCTTGACCTTCCTGTCCTGTTATCGGAGTAAGAATATTGTAAATAACATAAGTAAACCAAACTACAAACAAAAGTACACACCTAGTGATGTGTGATCATTGTAACGTGACATGTTTAGTGCAATGAGTCCACAGTTGTTTCATCAATGTGTTCCTGCTGATGAGGTCAACCTGCATGACATCTACAGGATACATCTGACTTCACTGTACCACTTTGATGCTGAGACCCAACCCTGAAACAAGTTGGATATGGTCAGAGCAGAATGAAACTTGTTGGAAGCTTCTGGTGGGGGTGATCACATTGAAGGAGGGTGGTCTGGGTTGGCTAATTTGAAAAAAGGTGTAGGGAGAGCAAAATGATGCTGGATGGGCGTCCTGATGGTGGTTGGTCTAGAGGAAGGGTGTGGTCAAAACAGAATGATACAGAGTGAGAGTATTCTGAAGGGGGATGGCTAGTTTCGGGGAGGGGTGTGGGGTCAGCAGAATGATACACAGTGGGGCTGTTCTGGTGGGGTGAAGGCCAGCTTGGAGGAGGGGTGTGGTCAAAACAGAATGACACGGAGATGGGGTGTTCTGGAGGGGGATGGCCAGTTTTGGGACGAGGGTGGTCCAAACAGAATGATACACAGTGGGGGTGTTCTGGTGGGGATGGCCAGTTTTGGGAGGAATGTGAGGACAGCAGAATGATACTGGTTGGGGGTGTTCTGGTGGGGATGGCCAGTTTTGGGAGGCGTGTGGGGACAGCAGAATGATACTGGGTTGGGGTGTTCTGGTGGGGGAATGGTCAGTTTGGAAGAGGAGTGTGGGGACAGCAGAATGATACTGGGTGAGGGTGTTCTGGTGGGGGAATGGTCAGTTTGGAAGAGGAGTGTGGGGACAGCAGAATGATACTGGGTGAGGGTGTTCTGGTGGGGGAATGGTCAGTTTGGAAGAGGAGTGTGGGGACAGCAGAATGATACTGGGTGAGGGTGTTCTGGTGGGGGAATGGTTAGTTTTGGGAGGAGTGTGGGGACAGCAGAAGGATAATGGGTGAGGGTGTTCTGGTGGGGGAATGGTCAGTTTGGAAGAGGAGTGTGGGGACAGCAGAATGATACTGGGTGAGGGTGTTCTGGTGGGGGAATGGTCAGTTTGGAAGAGGAGTGTGGGGACAGCAGAATGATACTGGCTGAGGGTGTTCTGGTGGGGGAATGGTTAGTTTGGAGGAAGAGTGAGGGGCAGCAGAATGATACTGGCTGAGGGTGTTCTGGTGGGGGAATGGTTAGTTTTGGGAGGAGTGTGGGGATAGCAGAATGATACTGGCTGAGGGTGTTCTGGTGGGGAAATGGACAGTTTGGAAGAGGAGTGTGGGGACAGCAGAATGATACTGGGTGAGGGTGTTCTGGTGGGGGAATGGTTAGTTTGGAGGAAGAGTGAGGGGCAGCAGAATGATACTGGCTGAGGGTGTTCTGGTGGGGGAATGGTTAGTTTGGAGGAAGAGTGAGGGGCAGCAGAATGATACTGGGTGAGGGTGTTCTGGTGGGGGAATGGTCAGTTTGGAAGAGGAGTGTGGGGACAGCAGAATGATACTGGGTGAGGGTGTTCTGGTGGGGGAATGGTCAG